>NC_137129.1:22996069-23276069 GCF_949319135.1 Squalius cephalus
TACCGTGTCAACCGGGAGAAACGGGGTTTTAGGTTCTCAAACGTCACATTATGTGCCAGAAAATGCTTTCGTCATGTGAGCGCCCTATGTTTAGAGTTTGTTTGCCAACTATTTGATCATGGATGCTGTTAAAGTGGTACTCATTTTTACTTTTGTGCAAACGCTTTTGGCCTGTGTGCATTTGCTTCGCTGTCTGTCCACACGAACAAACCTCGCGCCATGTCTGTTGTTTTGAAAGGAACAGGAAGTCACTCGAGCTATTCGTTGTTGTCGATTTTGAGGATTCTGATTGGCTTGCATGGCTTTATCCTTCTCCCTACACTGCCACCCATTGTATTTATGCGGGTTGATGTAAACGACAACTTTTTTGAAAACGATGTTGTGTGCACGATGTTATTTTTGAAAACGGAGGGGGAGAAATATTCGTTTCTCTAAATACCCGGCTATGTGTAAATGTGGCCTTAATCTCCTAGATGTTATTTAACAGTTGAGATAGTTATTTAATGCTTCGGTAACTACCAGAAGACACTAGCAGGGTTTAAATCCCAGTTGTGCAGTCGTTTTTATTAATTTTATTGAGAAAACGTGAGAAGAGGTGTGAATAAAGACTGAAAGTCAATGTAGCCTACAGGAATTAATAAATATTTAGTGTTTTAACTATGTGGTATAGCAGTGTTTTCATGTGTTTGTAGTCAAAACTCAAAAATGAATTTATATTTAATTATTAAAAATTGTCGTTATTTTATATGAAAACGTTTTTAATTGAATTTTATTTAGAAAATATTTAGTTTGTTTTGTATATTTTTATTAGATCAGATAAGATTTTAAGCTGTCATATGTTATGTTACAACTACCCCCCACATGTTACAATGTGGCATGAAATCTACTAAATAAACTTATGTGTTGGTACAAAGTTATATTTAAAAGTTTAGAGCAGTGAGTTTTTAAGGATTTTAAACACACACACACACACACACACTTGGCGGCACTGTGTCTGCATTGGTGTTAGCATTCACATATCTTATTTTTCTCTTTTGACGGATTTGTGTGAATTAGATTATTACAGATCTTAGTAAACGAGATGAGATCAGATCCGTCATACGTATTTCTAGTCATACAATCACCTTTCAGAATCTCTACCACCTACAGAGATAGACGCCCTTTGAAAATGTGGCGGGTAAAAAGGTGTTTTAAAATGGTTGTACAGTCTTTAAAATGATGCTGTCTAAATCATTTACGGAACTCTATGCGAACGAGACAGACCGTCGAAACACGAATTGTAAGTTAGCCTGCATTATGTCTGGAAATCAACGCGAAGCAGAAGTTTCATCGGATCAGTGCTATGATGAAGATTTATCACAAATTTTAAACGATCTTTGTAAGTATTTTCAACAAAAGGTTTATTACATTTTTATGGAATGAATTTGTCAGTAACCCGTGCCTAATAACGTTATATATCTTTGTTCGGTGACCAGATGACAGCTCATTTCCCGATGGTGTTTTACCCAGTGAATTTTTTCAAGGTGAGTGTTTTATTTTTTCAGTATCATCTTTCATAACTTTTTAAAAAAAGGAAAAAACTTACACCCTTTACAATATTTCAACAGGTATCCCAGAGGACACAGTGGCTCACAACACTATCAATGCTGCGGAGTTATCTACATTGGTTGATGTTCCCGGTGTGTCGGCCTACGAGGACATAACCCCATCTTCCACCCCTGAACAGTATGCCTACGGACAATCAGATCAGGAACCAACGTGCAGCTACGGGCCGATAACTTCTACCGAGCGCATGAATTTCCGTGTATCCGGACGAGGCGTGAAACGGCTACGAGATGTTTACGGACAATATGATTCGATTAATGATAGCCAATTACACTATCCTGACGAGGGTACGTTATATTTAGGGTATTTATTTTTGTCTTATCATAATATTTTTATTCATTGAATTTTAAAATAATAAATGTTATTTTCCAGAACAAAGCATTCCTGTAGACCTACTGTCCACGTCTGATTACCATGGGGCTTCTGGAGATGCTTATAGAAAACGGATCGCGGGTTCACATTACCTGTGTTCCAGTCCCAGTGTAAACTCATCGGAATATACCGGTAAGTCGCTATACATTTATTGTATTTTATCTATTAAACATTTCATTTAATAAATTATTTTTATGTTTGATCCTAGAACAAAATTACGCCGAAAGAGAATTGGAAATATTCCTGGATTCCCAAGCAGCCGTGTTGTGTCAAGTCAGCGATTCTGTGTCGGAATCGTCAAACTCCGATGAGGATAACTCTGTACGGAACGATACCCCGTTATTCAACGAACGGGATCTTCACAGACTGAGTTATGATACATTACGCAGTATCAATAGAAATGTTTTGGGTATTTTAGGTAACGTAGCACAACCATTAACCTACCAGCATATGGAGGAGATTACATCAGAATCGCAAAGAGACGTCGTAACGATTCTTCATAGAATTTTAGATCACCAAAATCAACACACGAATGAGTTAAGGAACAGTGTTGAATTTTTTGGGATCTGCCACGGGCAATTATTGGACGAAAACAGACAATTACGGAATGAGCTATTAAGCGTTCATCAGGAGATTGAACAGGTGAGAAGCGATCAACAAATGTTAACAATTGCATTGTCATTCATTTCTGAAAATCTAAACATTGTTCAAAGAATATTGAGAGAATTACATGGTCCTTTTATGAGAAGGTAAATTTCGTTTTTTTTTTTTTATTTGATTGTTGTTATTTTTAAAACAAACTCATTTGATTGATGTTATTTTCCATATGATTTCTGTACATGTTACGTGTATGTGTAACTGTATTTCTATTACATTTGTTATGTGTAAACATTAGTTGGTAATATTAGACTACTTGTGATGTACATACATTTTAAATATAACAAATCCAAACACACATTCTAAAGGTCGTAGTCTTTTAGTGGAAAAGTATTATTGAAATGTTATTTACACTTGTCACCATGTGTTCAGTTATTTTCAGTTCTAGGAGCTTGTTGAGTTTTACGTGTTCCTAATTGTCACCGCTTGCCACTCCATCTGTTGGATTATTGTGAATAAACTTTGTGGTGGAATATATTTGTCTACCTTCCAGTTTGTCAGTTATAACAAAAAGAAAAGTTGGTTCTTTTAAGAATTCCTGGTAACATTTATTATAAGGTGACAAATTTATACGTTACTACATTTACTTAATAGTAATAACAGTAAATTACGTTACAAGTAACTAACCATAAGTCAAACCCTAACCGTAACTATATAACAGTTACAATTAATATTAAGCAATACAAGATTATATTGCTTTAGGCATAACACATCAAACAATATTAGGCTAGAAAGATCTAATACCGGATTAATAACTAAATTAAATTAAATGTACAAAAATTTAAAATGTTGTTTTGATTAAGCCTTTTTTACCAAGATTTAAATCTGTAGCTATACCTCTACACATGTGTATTTGCATTGGCAAAGTTTTTAGGTGGGCGGAGACTCGCTTCACAGACCGATTTCTCATTCGTGTTGTGCTTTCGGAGCGCAAGGATGCTTTGCGAGACAGTGAAAGATCTATTTTAGCTAAGATCTATACAAAAGTTTATAGCGAATTGTAATGTTAAAAAGTTTTGCTTAAAACTATTCACTTTATGTATTATTTTTTAACTGTTGTTGTTTGATATGTTGTTCACGTTTGAAACATAATTTACCATTTTTCTGGCATCTTTAAAAGTTGTTCGTGAAAGACATTCTATAACTTGTTTTAAATTATTTAACGTTGACTTTTTTGTTTTTAACAGGGTTTAAAATCTGTATACGTAAGAAGACATTATTGTCTACATTTTTCTGATAGGCCTAGCGTTTTAAATACTAGCCTACACCTATGTATTTTTAACTAAAATCTAGCTATTAATTCTAGCTTTTTCAGATAACGTTGTAAACGTACGAATACTAAACCGTTGTATTTTAACTTTATACATACATTGTTTTTAAAAAGTTTTTAAATGATTGCGGAAAACAAAACTCTTTTTTAATTAAAGCAAAACATAGTTGGCTTGGGAGGGATCTTGATGTAGGAGGGGGTCTAGGTGTGGGAGGGGTCTAGGGGTGGGAGGTCTCTAGGGGTGGGTGGTCTCTAGGGGTGGGAGGGGTCTAGGGTGGGAGTGGTCTACCTGTGGCTACAGGGCAGATGTCACAGAGGTCAGTCTAACTTTTGGGATGTAACCGTGTGGACGCTTTTTGCTGAACTCCTCACGAGACTTTGTAACTTTTGTAAATAAAATCTCTAAACCTATGGTTCCGGATATACCCTTAATGTTGGATAAACCTCTGGGCTTGGATATACCTTTTGGATATATATTTGGATATACCTCTGGTCATGGATATATCCTTGTTGTTGGATAAACCTTTGGTCTTGGA
This sequence comes from Squalius cephalus, assembly GCF_949319135.1. Taxonomy (NCBI): domain Eukaryota; kingdom Metazoa; phylum Chordata; class Actinopteri; order Cypriniformes; family Leuciscidae; genus Squalius; species Squalius cephalus. The sequence continues at coordinate 23,000,510 of NC_137129.1, forward strand.
TATACCTTCTGGATATACATTTGATGTGGTAAATACCATCGGATATACCTTTTGGCTCTCTTTCAACAAACGGATTTACAAAAACGTAAGGATTAGTATTTTTAGATACTGTGATTTTTAACATGGTGTGGTTTTAAAATTATGTGTTTGAGACACTTTTTAAACTAGTTTGTGTTTTATGTAACAGTTTTACAAATACTGTATGGATGGATGCACTTACTTTTCTGTAAATTATTGATTTTTAACATCTTAACTCATTTTTAATAACTCTTTTAGAGAAAAATGCAATTTTAACTTATTTCATTAATGTTTAACATGTTTAAAATGTTGTTTTAGACGTTTTAATGCTAACACATTTTGATATCTTTACGAAAATATAATTTAAACTTTAAACAATGTTTTATACACCTTTAAACACAATGTAATTGTGAAAGTACAGCTTTTTCTTTAAATGTATGTTAGAAAATAGAACTATTCGTTTTTTCGGATTTTGGAGTTAAAAGCTCTAAGCCTTTGGAGACGGATAAAAAACTTTTGTTCTTCTTTCAACAAAGTTGTCTTTATTGTACATTTCTTAAAAAAGTTTTAATATACATTGTCATAATGTTATCTGTTAAACAATACAGAAGTGGGGATGGGGTGGGGATGTTTGTAGGGAAGGGGACCATGGGAAATTCCCACGGTCCGGAGCTGAATATTGCTTTTTCAATGTTTTAACATTTATGTTTTAACATAAAATGTTGTTTTAGATGTTTTAATACTAACACATTTTGATATCTTTAAGAAAATATAATTTAAACTTTTTTCATTAATGTTTTAACATCTTTAAAATGTTGTTTTAGATGTTTTAATACTAACACATTTTGATATCTTTACGAAAATATAATTTAAACTTTTAACATCTTTAAAATGTTGTTTTAGGTGTTTTAATACTAGCACATTTTGATATCTTTAAGAAAATATAATTTAAACTTTAAACAATGTTTTATACACCTTTAAACAATGTAATTGTGAAAGTACAGCTTTTTCTTGTAATTGTGATTGTACAACTTTTCTTCAAATGTATTAGAAAATAGAACTATTTGCTCGGTATAATTTTAATACATGTTGTTTTAGATGTTTTAATGTGGATCTTGGGAAAATTTCCCACGGTTTATGTTTTAACATAAAATGTTGTTTTAGATGTTTTAATACTAACACATTTTGATATCTTTAAGAAAATATAATTTAAACTTTAAACAATGTTTTATACACCTTTAAACACAATGTAATTGTGAAAGTACAGCTTTTTCTTTAAATGTGTGTTAGAAAATAGAACTATTCGCTTTTTTCGGATTTTGGAGTTAAAAGCTCTAAGCCTTTGGAGACGGATAAAAAACTTTTGTTCTTCTTTCAACAAAGTCAGTTTTTAATACTTGTTTTTTAATATTGTGATTTTTAACATAATGGTTGATATGTTTTAATGTTTGATAGCTTTTTTACATTTTGATATCTTTAAGAAAATGCTAATTAAACTTTTGTCATTGACATTTTAAAGTTTTTAATGTGCAACTAATGTGTTTTACAAATGTGTGAGAACACATGTGTATTTTAACTTTATACAATGTTTTATATTATTAAATATATAATTTAATATATAATTGAATTTATAATATATCCCTGGTTCTGTTCACACCCATATGGGAGGAGCAAGCGTGGGAAAATTCCCACGGTCACGTGATCTGTCCGGAGGTGGGAGGTATGGGGTAGAAGGGGGCGGGGCAAGCGTGGGAATTTCCCACGGTCAAAAAGGGGCGGGGCTTAAGGGCAATAAATCACTCAAAGTGACATATAGTGCCCTATATTCTCTCTCTACAGTGGGAGCGCGACGGGTTCATTCCATGAAGCGTGGCTATAAACACACTGATAGCGTTTGTGATGGTTTTAGCCTGGTCTGATTGTGCAATGTTGAGCAGCCTTCGTTTTCACTCCTGTCAGCGAAACACCGGGATGATGTCGCTTCAAATGCGTGGCCATGCTTGATGTGTTTCCACGGATGTCCCGATACCACTTTTTCACTTCCGATACGATACCGATGCCGCAGCTTTGGCTATTTGCCGATACCGATATCAATCCGATATTTTTATTTTATTCTTGAACTAATACTACTAATAATAAAATATATGGAAGCACTTTGCTCAATTAGCCACATAAAAACATCTCACTCAAATGGAGAACAAATACTTCTCCAGTATATAGTCCACAACAACAGTTGATAATGAAAGACTGTCACCCTTTATTCAAAAGACCTTGAGATATGTTTGGTAATTGTAGGCTACCTGAATGAATTTAAAATTAATTTGCTATATTTCAGATCAATATATTTGTTTCCTTAAAATTTTAATTAACTTCTCATCTGAATTATAAATCATTTATTTCTGTATAAAATTATACTACCATTAAAAACACATTTGATTTTCTTTTTTAATCAATGTAGAATGTGTAACTTCAAAATAAACAGATTACTCTGTTTGAGGACAAGAAATGAAAACCAATGCAATATGATGAATGTCCAAAAGATAAGATAATTTTTGCTTTTAAACAGCATGTGTGTGTGTGTGTGTGTGTGTGTGTGTGTGTGTGTGTGTGTGTGTGTGTGTGATTGTTCGATCGCGCCCGTGCCTCTCTCTCTCTCTCTCTCTCTCTCTCTCTCTGACACACACATTCCAGCATACATCGCAGCCTGTTCATTTTGCTGCGTTCACACCATACGCGAATAGAGCGTCAAATTCGCGTCTAGTTCGATGCTTGAACAGTTTGAATCCTTTCGCGCGTCCAAAGCGAATATGACGCGCCGCGCGCGTATAATGATAAAGCGAGCGTTTGAAGCGAAATAGACGCGTGTTCCAGGGAAGCCAAAATGCTCCCATACAGGGGATTTAAATGACGCGGGGCGTTCAAGCTCCTCCGTTCCTCCGCTCGCCATGACCACGCTGTGTGTGGACTGAACATGCGCACAACTTTTTTTTTTTTTCATCAATTAATCCGCGGATCACGTGTGTGCCCAACCGAAGATATTTATCCGAACGGATCACGGATCAATGATGATCCGTTGCACCACTACCCAATTCATATGAATTCGTACGAATGACCTACCCCTGACCCCGCCCCTAAACCTACCCATCACTGGGGTTTAGACAAATCATACGAATTCGTATCAGGACAGGGAGGGGTAACCAGCAGTCAGCAAGAAAGTTTAGTAAACCCAAGGTATGTCATTTTCCCTTGAGAGCAGAAATGCCCAAGGTTTGAGTGGGTAGAAGAAGCCCATAGATGTTTAAATTCTAAATATATGACCTCTACTGAGCAGGCACTGTTTCTGTATGACCATCTTGATGGGGAGGCTAAGTCAGAGATCTGAATTCGTCCCACTGCAGATAGAAATGCCCCTGATAAAATCCTGGCTATTTTGCTTGAAACATTTGGTTACCCTCAATCTTATATTGAAGCACAGAAAAAAAAATTCAATGACGCCAGCGTGATGGGTAGGGCTGTCGCGGTGAAGGATTTCCCCATGCGGTAATTTTGAGTGACTCAATAGCGCGATATGTGGTATTATCGCCATTTATTTATTTATTTATTTGTTGCTATATAAATAAGTGTTACAATGTGGTCAGCATGCACAAAAACGAGTACATTTTCAGTAACTAATGTAACCGAAACTAAACAGCGTCTCTGCGCATTGAAAAGGCTGTCACTCAGCGCGCAGTTACATTGTTACGGCAACGGACTGTCTTTGAGTGAGTCATTAAACTGTTCATTCAACGAACACGTTCAAAAACGCTGATTCATTAAAAGATAGTAATTCATTAAAGTTATTTTTTTAACTTTGAGCTCCACTTTTCAAGGCTCAACTGACCAGCAATGCGTCGCATGGGTAACGCTGAAGCTTCTCTGAATAGAGACCAATGGCATTGATTAAAGGACAAGTTCGGTATTTTACACTTAAAGCCCTGTTTACAGATCGCTTCTGATGAAATAGAACGGTTAAGATTAAATTTTGGACAAATACTGCTGTCCCGAGAATTTTAGGTTTCTTTCGCTTTCCCCCCCACCAGTAGACTGGGTGTATAGGTGCACTCGAACACTCCTTCCTAAAACACATTAAACTTTCGTTTACAATGACGTGAAACTCACCGAGTGGTCAGGGGTGTCCACTGATATGCTCACACAAAAATCGCTGCAAAAGATGCTTTCCAACAGGTGTTTTACCATTCGTTGTAAAACTGTGGACCTATTTTTCCAAACATCTCACACCCGAACTTCTTCCGTTGAGAGCTTGAATAATAGACACTCCAGCCCAGTTGGTGGCGATAATGCACCTTTGCAAGCGAACCACTGGCATTTCATTGTTTGCGATCCGCCGTAAAAAAAAAAAAAAAAAACACGAAGAAGAAGAAGAAAACAACCCCTGAACCCCATTTCAGTTTCCGGCGCGGAGTAATACCGTACCTCACAGCACATCCAATGCAAGTCAATGGAGGAGACAAAAACTACGATAAAACCTGTTGGAAAGCATATTTTGCAGCGATTTTTGTGTGAGCATATCAGTGGACACCCCTGACCACTCGGTGAGTTTCACGTCTTTGTAAACGAAAGTTTAATGTGTTTTAGGAAGGACTGTTCCAGTGCACCTATACACCCAGTCTACTGGGGGGTCTGTAAACAGGACTTTAAGTGTAAAATACCGAACTTGTCCTTTAAATGCATGACTCGATTTTTGTTTCCCGTGACTTCCTCGCGCTGTGGATGCTGACCAGCACTGTCGCTGATGCCATTCATGGTAAATACCCTTAAACGTTAAAAGGATGACACAACAAATATTTCGCTTTCCTTAGACACGGCAACCTTTTCACTAATATATGACTTGACCTCAAAGACAGACGCAGGTCATCGCACGCGCTCAGTTGATCTCTCTCATTCACTGTCTGTTATGTTCTGTTGTTTATCTGGGCAAAAGAGAGACCTCTTGTGGCGACTCATAACATAGCGTGCTGTTTACATTTTACTAGTAGTCTCGCGTCAGTTTACATTTACTAGTGGTCTCGTGTCAGTTCAATGTCTCTCGGTGAATTAAGCGGTCTCATATTTTTCTCTCTGGATTTAATTTGGCCAGAAAACACGTTTGCCTGTAAGTACGAAGTCATACAGTCATATCATCATCTAGTACTAAGAATACTAGTAATGAGATCCTTTGTTTATGAAGTTGAGTTCGTTCTAAATGTGTATTTTGTTCGCATATGCTAAACGTTAGCCTCGTAATGTAATTTCCTATAGAAGTTAGCATTAAGCTAGCACATTTATTTTTATACATTCAACAGATTAAATCTCAATATTGTTCTTGAACAATTTATGTATTTGAATTGAATACTGAAATGTATTGTTCTTTGCAGTTTTACAGTGCTTTCTGAGTAAAGTTTGGAAAAGATAAACAAGCTTCATTCTTTGTCTTGGGGAAACTGTTAACTATCTGCCGAGCTGATGTAACAGGCTATGCCATGCCATACACACACAGAAGCGGGGGCAGAACAGTAAAAAGGCAACTCTTCTAACGGCCAGCGTTCGTCGATCTGTGAGTAGAAAATCACATACAGCAACCATCATGGCACACAGAATAGAAGAAGAGGATTTGGATGGATTAGAAACCAGATCACAAATATCTAACTGCTCAAGAATCAGCAGACAATCTTCAGTTAATTCTATGGCATTGAAGGCACGGGCCAAAGCAGAAGCCGCACGTGCGGAGCTTGCATTTGCTAGAAAAGAGGCAGAGCTAATAAAACAACAAGCCATTCTAAACGCCAGTTTGCATGAACTGAAATTAGCAAGGGCGTTAGCTGCTGCTAACGCCGAAGCTGAAAGCCTTGAAGCAGCTGCTGAGGAGGAAAATGAACTGTTAAATCCACTTCAGCAAAAAAAAACAAAAACACAATGCCTCTAACTCCAGTCGAAATTCATTGTGGAAATGCTGCAATGCAGATTCCTATTATACATCCAGGTCACCAGTCTTATCAGAGTCCAAAAGCAGCCAATACAGTAAATTTAGCTACAGTTTCACAATCAGATGCAAGACCACAGACGACCTCACCAGTGCGCCAGCTTTTCATGGACAGCAGTGAAGCGAACAGATGTGACAATCAGGTCAATGCGTCACCAAGTGAAATCAGTGAACACAGGTTTCTTGAGCAGACTCAACACCACTCGTACAAAGGAGAACCAATCTGGACCCCAAATCAGATATGCAGCACTGCACAGAGAAAATCATACAGCTATAGTGAGCTCTCCCACAATGTGAAACAAACCAGTGACGATTTCAAGCCTCCCCAGTCTTACTACACACAGTCACTCCCTATGTACAACACAAGCCCACCCAGTGCAGTGGCTGCAGCAGACCTAGGGAAGTACCTGATGCGATGAGAGCTGGTGAGCTCGGGCCTACTGAAGTTCGATGACAAGCCGGAGAACTACTGGGCCTGGAAGGCGTCTTTTATCAGCTCTAATGATGACCTGAAACTCTCCGCTAGAGAGGAACTTGTTTTGCTGTGCAAATGGCTCGGGCCCTCGTCATCGGAGCAAGCTAAAAGGATCAGAGCGGTACACATTCACAATGCACCCACAGGCCTCAGGATGTTATGGCAAAGACTGGAGGATATTTATGGCTCACCTGAGGTGATTGAAAATGCTCTTCTGAGAAAAGTTGAGGAATTTCTTAAGATCTCAGCCAAAGAAAACCACAAATTAAGAGAACTGGGAGACATTCTCATGGAACTTGAAGCAGCCAGAACAGATGGATACTTACCTGGTCTCTCATATCTCAACACCTCCCGTGGAGTAACCCCAATAGTCCAGAAACTCCCTCTCAACCTACAAGAGAAGTGGATTACTGTAGGATCACATTACAAAGACCAACACAGGGTGCCATATCCTCCCTTTGGAGTCTTCGTCAACTTTGTTTGTGAACAGGCAAAAACACGCAACGATCCTAGCTTTGCCAGCATTACAGGAGCATGGTGTGTAACAAAGACAGAAAAGAGTGTTTATCAGCCAGCCAGTTATCACGTGAGAACATCAGTTGCTGTAAGGAGGACTGAAATCTCAACAAGTGGCAGCGACAGCGATAATACAACAGTAGTCCGGAAACAAGAGGATCCCGACAAACAGTGCCCACTACATAACAAGCCTCATCCATTGAGAAAATGTCGTGGCTTCAGAAACAAAACTCTCGAGGAAAGAAAAGCGTATCTGAAAGAAAAACGCATCTGTTTCAAGTGCTGTGCTTCATCCACTCATGTCGCTAAGGACTGTAACAGGCCTCTGCTGTGCCAGGAGTGCAACAGTGACAAACACCTTTCAGCGCTACATCCAGGGCCCGCCCCATGGAAAACTGATGTTCATGTGAGTACCGTGGATCACAGTGGGGAGCGGCAGCCGCTGGAGGCCATTCCGTCTGTGACGTCCAAATGCACAGAAATCTGTGGGAATGTGAACACGTCAAAATCCTGTTCCAAAATCTGTCTTGCTTTAGTGTATCCTGCTGGCCAAAGAGACAAAGCCATGAAGACCTACATTGTTCTTGACGAGCAGAGCAATAAGTCCCTTGGAAGAACAGAATTCTTTGAACATTTTGGAATTCAAAGTGCAGGGTCGAAGTACACTCTGAAGACATGCTCAGGAGTGGTGGATACAGCAGGGCGACGCGCCAGCAACTTCATAGTGGAGTCAGTAGACGGCAACATCCACATTCCCTTGCCTACTCTGATTGAGTGTGACATGCTGCCAGATGACAGATCTGAAATACCATCACCAGAGGTAGCCAGACATCATCCTCACCTCAAACACTTGGCAGACAAAATCCCAGCCCTTGATCCCAACGCGTCCATCCTCCTTCTACTTGGGCGAGACATAATCCGGCTACACAAAGTGCGTGAACAATGTAATGGGCCACACAATGCACCGTTTGCGCAGCGACTCGACCTTGGATGGGTGATAATCGGAGATGTGTGTCTGGGAAGAGCACATAAAACTACTACTGCCAGTGTCTTCAGAACCAGTGTGCTGATAAGCGGACGCCACTCCATCCTTAACCCATGCATCAGCAACTTAATGGTCAGAGAGAAGATTGACAATGCTGTACCATCCCACACCTTTCCATGTGTGTCTCATACAGCCAAGGAAGCAGATAGCCTGGGCAGAGACGTGTTTCAAAGAACACAGCGCGACGATCAGCTTGGCCTGTCCATCGAAGATGAGTTGTTCCTTGACCTCATGGATAAGGAAGTCTACATAGACGAAGCAAACTGCTGGGTAGCACCGTTACCATTTAAGCCAAACAGGCCGCGTCTGCCCAACAACAGACAACATGCTGTCAATCGCCTCACCTCCCTCCGTCGCATGCTGGAGAAGAAACATGGCATGAAAGAACACTTCTTCAACTTCATGCAAGCAATGTTTGATGCTGACCAAGCGGAGCTTGCACCAGCACTGAAGCCACAACAAGAATGCTGGTACCTACCAATATTCGGTGTTTATCACCCACAGAAAAAGGACCAAATACGTGTAGTGTTTGATTCCAGTGCGAAACACGAAGGCACCTCCCTTAATGACGTTCTTCTCAGTGGGCCTGACATGAACAACACCCTACTGGTGGTCCTCATGCGTTTCCACAGAGAGCCTGTAGCGGTAACTGCAGATGTCCAGCAGATGATCTACTGCTTCATTGTACAGGAAGATCATCGTGATTTTTGTGGTTCAAAGACAACAACCCAAACAAACACATCACTGAGTACCGCATGAAAGTGCACGTTTTTGGCAACTCTCCTTCCCCTGCAGTAGCCATATACGGCCTGAGAAGAGCAGCCTCACAGGGAGTAAAGGAACGGGACAGTGAAGCTACACACTTCGTCATGAGAAATTTCTATGTGGATGATGGGCTTTCCTCATTCCCCACTGACGAAAAGGCCATCGCTGTACTGAAAAACACAAAAGAGATGTTAGCAGAGTCAAGCATCAAGTTACACAAAATAGCATCTAACAGTCGTACTGTGATGGATGCCTTTCCCCCTGAGGAGCGGGCCAAAGACTTGGTGGATCTAGAGCTAACTGTTGACCCCTTGCCACTGCAGCGGAGTTTGGGACTCTCCTGGAACTTGCAGTCAGACACGTTTACGTTCCTTGTATCTAGAGAGAAGAAGCCATTCCTAGAAGGGGAATCCTGTCTATAGTCAATGGACTTTACGACCCCCTGGGGTTTGTAGCACCTGTCACAATCAAAGGAAAGGCCTTAACCCTCTGGGGTCTGAGCTGTTTTCTGGGCCCTGGAGGTGTTCTGACATGCTCTGACATTTGTGCTTATTTCTGTAACTTGTGACATTTTCATGGCTAAAGTCTAATTACACTGTATTCAGCACAAACTCTGCTACAATAATATATCAGCAGCATGTGTGTAAAAGTTTGTAGTTTTGAGATAATGACATTTATGCGTGGTTTGTGAAAATACAAAAAAAAAATTCTCACTGAAATAAGGTCATGAAACCCATACTGATTATTTCTTCACAAGAATTTTGAAAATTGTATGACATAGCCTAGAATATTTGCTCTAAAACTATGTGAAAATCACCCTGACTGCTCATTCAGATAAGACAATATATTGATTTAAAATTTTTACGACGTGTTTTGTGTGACAAAGCTTTATGCGGGAGCTCATTAATATGTAAGCTTTTCACACCTGAGAAAGACAAAGACCCTCCCCTAACGGCCCTATTAGGAGCTATCAGGCCCTATCATTCTGAGCAACCTTGCACAAAGAATGAGGAGATTTAAAAAAGAATGGCTTTTAGATTGTTTGATTTATTTACAACACAACATAATCCAAAGATACACAACAAATGACAAAAAAGCACTCATTGAAACCAATGATCCAAAGACAGAGACCTTTGTGCCATTCCTAAAAACATTGTACATACCTTTTATTTCCAAGGTGTTTGATTTTCACTTTACCAGGTTCATGTACAGAGACTCATGTCAAGTCAAGTCAAGTCATCTTCATTTATATAGCGCTTTTAACAACTTAGATTGTTTCAAAGCAGCTTCACAGAGATAAGCGTATAATTTAAGGTAACAGAGATTGTTTTGGCTTTATAGCAGAGTTAACCTGTTAAGCTTCACCAGTGCGTGGGCGCACTGAAGCGTTTTTTTATTTATATAGTTCAAAGTTACTATCAGATTTAATGTTATACCTTGACAAACTATACATCATTAAAAAGATATAATACTCAAGTTTCAGTATTTGACCACTATTGTATTCTGAGAAACTTATAGTGACAGTTATGTCTTAATTTGTGTCAGGAGTTATGAAATGAAAAAATGAGTCCATACCTTTAATATGAATTATGCGCGTCAGCCGCTTCCATTCATAAAAAACTCCCGTGCTGTCGTCATGACAGCGATACACAAAACAACGTCCTTCAGGGCTTTTAGCTCAAAAATGTGCAAACTTGGAGAAATATTGATATATTCTCATAGATTCACGTCATATTTCTAAAGACAGGAATAATATTTATTGAATTTATACCCAAATGCGTCGATGTAATCATTATGATCGCTTCTTACTGAGATGTGCAGTGTTTTCAATTCATACCAATAGCCTAAGGGCGCTATATGCACAAAAAATAATCCATATATGGGACATGAAGAAGAGCCATAATCATGTGACATTCCAGGACGTCACTGCTACACACAAAGCTACAGAGATCCCTGTAATATGCAGATAAAAGATGTTTTGAAGACAATAAACATGTTTGCTATGATATTTGATTTGCCTGTGTTCTTCAAGCCATGCCAGGTATTTTATATTTTATATTATATTTATAATGTAATGCTAATCGATATAGACTTTATCATCGTGCATAAAACTATAAATAATGTTTTCTGTCTGATTTTTTTTTTTTATCTGAAGCCAAATTATATCACAGAAGATTATTTAAAACACTCGATTGCGTTATGAAGTAAGTTTGGAGCACAAACATGGTTTTAATCTCATAAATGGTCGTGTATTGATGGTGTGCTAAGCTAACATGCTAGCTAGCCCAGGTGCACCTGCCACCAGGGGTTATTCTTTTATGAATTTTGTTCTAAATAAGAATGCTTACTGATATGTTTTAGTGCATTTGACCACTATTTAGTGCACTTCAAATGTGAAGTGAGAACTTTGATAAAAGAAATTAGGGATTAAAACCCTGTGAATAGCCAGTCGTTAGTAACTATAATGCAGACAAAAGAAATGCATATTTCGAGCCATAACCAGGCTGGAGAGGTGTGAATGTGTGCAGGGGGAGACTGAGACTGAATGGGGCTCGTTTGCACCACAAAACAATAGAGACAAAAGACTGAATGGATGCTTAGACGACGACTAAACATCAGTAGCATTTTTAGAGTAGCCTAATCAAAATAAAGTCATGACATGATCTTGAAAAACATTTAACTAAATACAGAGTTTTAGACTTATTATCTTCATATTTTAAATATAACATGGTCAGACATGTGGCTTTAGCTGTAGTGCATTTCTAGATTGCTCCAGTGCCAACTTCAATTTTATTTTCATTAATATGTTTCATAAAAAAAAAATTCTAATAACTTTACAAAACTTTGAAGCTATTTAAAAAAAAAAATCATTATGACAATAATTAATTCTACATTTACAATAAACTACCAGGTGTCAGCTTTCAAATGAGATACTTGTGCTTTTAGTGCAAAGGGTTCATGAACTGTATCTGTTTCAGTTTGGGTATGTCATTTCTGGGGATTTTTCAAAAGTGGGGTTGCAGCTTAACAGGTTAAGTTATTTTCCATCTAAAGTTAGTTTTGATTGATTTGCTTCCGTCGCAACGATCATTTGTTATTAAATTAGGGGCCGCTAAGACGACACCATTCCCTCTACACAGACTTTAAACGCGAACCTGTGAGAAACGCTGATGGCGTTCACATGCGCATTTAGAGTGGGTTCTATAGTTATGTGCGTTTGAAAATACGCAGGTTTGGAATTCCCTACAAGCCAAGCCTAAACAAAGTACTTGTCTTTCCTTATAAACTCATGTGAATGTTGAAGTCAGCAGGAGTGGCATCTGTTCGCCTGTTTCGTTCTGACCAGGGAACGAACTTCATTGGGGCATGCAAGGAACTTCAGATCAAATCTGATGATCATGAACTAAATACTTACCTTCACAACCAAAGCTGCACCTGGACCTTTAATCCTCCCCACTCCTCACATATGGGTGGAGTGTGGGAGCGTATGATAGGTATTGCCCGCAGAATACTGGATGCACTGCTGTTACAGACAAACACTGCCCACCTGTCTCATGAAGTTTTGGTCACACTCATGGCTGAAGTCATGGCCATTATGAACGCTAGACCCCTTGTTCCTGTGTCATCCGACCCAGACATGCCCACAGTGCTCACACCTGCCATGCTGCTAACACAGAAAGTCGACCCAGTGCTGCCACCAGCGGGAGAGTATGAACTTAAAGACCTATACAGCAAGCAGTGGAAACAAGTACAGGCGTTGGCCGACTCATTCTGGAAACGCTGGCGTCAAGAATACCTGGTGTTACTCGAACCAAGGAGAAAGTGGCACGTGGACAAGCCAAACCTGAGCGAAGGAGATGTTGTGCTGCTCAAGGATGCTCAGGTCAAGCGGAATGAATGGCCTGTGGGAGTGGTGGTAAACGCCATTCCCAGCAAAGACTCTAAAGTTCGCAAAGTGGACTTGAGGGTGGGCAGACAGGGTACTCAGCGGGTGTATTCTAGACCAGTCTCAGAAGTTGTTTTACTTGTAAAAAGGGAATAGTGTTATAATACATTATAACAAGCGGGGAGTGTTATGTTCTGTTGTTTATCTGGGCAAAAGAGAGACCTCTTGTGGCGACTCCTAACATAGCGTGCTGTTTACATTTTACTAGTAGTCTCGCGTCAGTTTACATTTACTAGTGGTCTCGCGTCAGTTCAATGTCTCTCTGTGAATTAAGCTCTCATATTTTTCTCTCTGGATTTAATTTGGCCAGAAAACACGTTTGCCTGTAAGTACGAAGTCATACAGTTATATCATCATCTAGCACTAAGAATACTAGTAATGAGATCCTTTGTTTATGAAGTTGAGTTCGTTCTAAATGTGTATTTTGTTCGCATATGCTAAACGTTAGCCTCGTAATGTAATTTCCTATAGAAGTTATCATTAAGCTAGCGCATTTATTTTTATACATTCAACAGATTAAATCTCAATATTGTTCTTGAACAACTTATGTATTTGAATTGAATACTGAAATGTATTGTTCTTTGCAGTTTTACAGTGCTTTCTGAGTAAAGTTTGGAAAAGATAAACAAGCTTCATTCTTTGTCTTGGGGAAACTGTTAACTATCTGCCGAGCTGATGTAACAGGCTATGCCACGCCATACACACACAGAAGCGGGGGCAGAACACTGTCTATTTAGGCTTAAGTGCAAATCCACGAAGCCTCTGTACAAATCACCATGCAAAAACAGTCTTGTTATCATTATTAACTTATTTAACATTCATTACACATGCACGAAGTTCAAAACAAGAAGGGTAGAGCCTTATGAAAAAAGAAAACGCGAATATCGCGGTTGCTGCGGTTACTTGCATTCCTTTGCGGTTGGCTTGTCAGTACTACAATAATGTGGTTATCGCGACAGCCCTAGTGATGGGGAATCTTTACGTGAATTTTCTCATGCTGTAATGCCTTTAATGGAGGTAGTTGAGCATAAGAATCCAGGGGGAATCCCTGATTCTGATTGTGTAATCCGTGATCATTTTGCTGAATATGTTTGAGATAATATGCTTCACAGAGAGTTAAAACGTCTCTTAAGATCACGACCTAGTATGTCCTTTATCGACGTTCGCAGTGAAGCTCTGTGTTGGGCAGAATACAGGGAGTGTCCTAGCCTTCCACAGGCTAGAGCCTACTCCTGTGATACCCATATAGATGCCTGTGAATTGGGGGTAAACTCAAGTGCTGTAGTAGCAGAGCCCAGTAAAGAAATTGATGAATTAAAAGAAACCCGGCGCAAGCAACAAGTACAGTTACACGCAATTTTGCAACGTTTGTCTAACCCAGTTTGGCATGCTGCACCCGGTGGCCCTAGCACCCAGCCTCTGCACTATCGGTTTGATTCAGAAGGCCAACCTATCTGAATGCGGTGTGGGCAGCCAGGTCATATAGCTAGGTGCTTTGGTAATCAGGAGGGGGCCTATCAAGCAGCTGCGGCAGGGGAAGTTCAGAGTGGGGCTGTGGGTCGGGGTGGAAATACTTATGCCATGGGGCCCTCGGGAAACTAGCTTCATCTAGTGCTCAGAGCCAGGCTCTATATGGTGGATTCGGTGGCTCCTTTTTAACGTCGACCGTACCTTCACATTCTATGCTCATTGACCAGTGTCCAGTAATGAAGGTTGTAATGGCAGGTGTAGCTGTACCATGTCTTGTTGATACGAGCTCAATGGTGTCAACTATTACAGAGGGATTCTTTACAGAGCATTTTCAACCCCAGGTTCAGGGTATTTTCCAGTCATGTGGCTGGCTACAGTTGAAAGCCGCTAATGGACTATATATCCTGTATAAAGGATATCTAGAGTTGGATGTGGAAGTATTTGGTAGAACTTTGTCTCAAGTGGGTATTTTGGTTGTACGAGATCTCCCTGATGTACAGATGCAGACAAGAAAACGTAATGTTCCTGGTTTGTTGGGAATGAATATTCTGCAAAGTTGTTACCAAGAGCTGTTTAGTCAACTGCGTTATTTAATTCCCCACCAGCTGTGGTTTTACCTGATGTGCTGAAGAATGTTACGTCTGAATTTTAGATTCTTGAACGTTTAACTGAACTTTAGCCCTACTATATTCATTCAGTCAGTTGAAGTAGTGAACCACACTGTCCCTGTTATGGCCAATATATCATGGCCTAACTTAGAAGAGGCAGAACAGGTAGACGCTAAGGCCTTGTTGGAGAAGTACAGTGTGGTTTTCAGTCAGAGTGATGGGGATTTAGGATGTACAAATTTGATAGAGCATGAAATTCCCCTGCTAGATAATGCACTTATTCGCCAACGTTACAGACGACTCCCTCCCTCCCAGTATGATCTTTTGAAGGCTCATATCCAAGATTTGGTAGAGCAGGGGGTAGTGCGGGTGAGTTGTAGCCCTTTCTCTTCTCCCATTGTGGTGGTAACGAAGAAGAATGGGTCAATTCGCCTGTGTTGATTATTACCAATTAAATGCAAAAACTAGGAAAGATGTGTTCCCCCTTCCACGCATAGAAGAATCTTTGGATGCCCTTACTGGTGCTTGCACGTTTTCTACATTGGATTTGGCGAGTGGTAACAATCAGGTCCCTGTAGCTGAGAAGGATCAAGCCAAGACGGCATTCTGTACACCTTTTGGTCTGATTGAATTCCAGCGGATGGCCTTTGTAATGCACCAGGTACATTCCAGAGATTGATAGAGTGTATTATATACTTCATTCGCTCGTTTGCAAGCCACGATGTCGCTCGAGGAAAAAACAATATCGCGCTGGATCTAGATAACACAGTGTAAATTATCGTTAATAAAATCACTACTTACCGCTTGCGGGAATATAACGTTAGTTGAAATTGCCCCCTTCGTCCGTTTGAGACGCCGAGAGAAGCCTGGCTGCTTGATATTGTTCCAGGTTAGAAAAACAGTCTGTGGTGAAATGGGCAGAGCAACTAACAACTTTGAATTAAACTGTAGCGGTATCCGATTATAGATAGATAGATAGATTATAGATAGATCTGCCATTTTCCCTATGATCCTCCTGCTTGTTTCTTCACCTGCAGAACTTCTGATGATTCGGCTGTGCAGTTTCGCCTGGCACTGAGCATGGGCTGGCATATGCAAATTTTTGGAGGCGTACATATTAATGATCCCGACTGTTGCGAGATTTAAATAAGAAAGAGAAAACTATGGTGTTTGAGACTCACTGTATGTCATGTCCATGTACTGAACTCTTGTTATTTAACTATGACAAGATAAATTCAATTTCACATTCTAGGGCACCTTTAAGCTCAGAAAGTGTCACTTCTTCCAGCCAGAGGTAAAGTACCTTGGGCATGTCATCTCAGCATCTAGGGTTGTCTATGATCCCGAAAAGATCAGCGCTGTTAAAGAGTGGAAGACTCCATCTACTGTTATAGAACTGTGGTCCTTCCTGAGTTTTGCCTCTTGATACAGGAGATTTGTGGAAGATTTTGCAAAGTATTTGCAAATTGCAAATTTGCACAAATTAGTAGCAAAGTTGCAGCCTTCCAGTAAAAGAGCTAGGCCAAGATCAAATAGCTCCTGGGGTGATCACTGGGATTGGAGTTGCAAACAGGCATTCCATGCTCTTAAGGAGAAGCTGATTGGGGCCCCAGTATTGGGGTATGCAGATTTTGCTAGTTCGTTTGTCCTTGAGGTGGATGCAATAGCAATCTGGGGCTGGGTGCAGTCCTGTCCCAGGAGCAGGAAGGAGGGCAACGTCAACCAATCGCATATGCAAGCCGTGGACTCAGACCTACTGAGAGGAATATGACAAATTATTCAGCTATGAAATTAGAACTGCTTGCACGTAAATGGGCGGTAACAGAAAAATTTTGAGATTATCTTCTTGGCTCTAAATTTACAGTATTCACAGACAACAACTTGGTTATCTCCGCACGACCAAAATGGGTGTCGTAGATCAATGCTGGGCATCACAGCTGGCACTTTTTGATTTCGCTCTAATGCACAGACCTGGGATATCTAATAAGAATCCAGATACACTCTCTCGCTTGCCTCCATCCCCTCTGCCAAGTTCTTTGGGAGAGGTTGCCCCTGGCCTTACGGTTCCCGAAGATGTGGAACGGGCTTGCACTAGACACCATTAGCAGTCGTCTGCTTTTACATAAATTATTGAGGCAGCCCCAGCGAGATGTAAAGCTGACCGGTATTGCCGTGTATCACGTGTACTGGATTTAACTGTGGTTATTTTACCTGTGGTATTTTTCTCAAACTTTATTTATTAAGAGTGACATGTGGTGTGAATAAATTCTGACACGTCTCGGGAGGGAAACTCGGTATGCTCTTAAACATTTGGTGTTTTGATTGAGGGAAGTTTCATGGGGTATTACATTGAACTATTATGAAATAAATGTATATTTTTGATACACCAGCTTCCACCTGCGTCCTTTAATTAGGGTGGCTTGCGTGAAACCAGGTAGGCCTTTTGAGCTGACTATTTAATGATATAATCATTGGTTCTGGCTATATTTAATTAGTAGTTTAGAGCATGTAAAACGACCCCTGGTGGCCCCTGTTGCGAGGCCCGTTTCAAGTGAATCATATCAAAGGCCACTACTTGGTGCTTACTCCCACCCAGCGGCGTTCAAGAGGCGTGGATCATTTCTGCCGCTATTTATTTATTTTTTTACAGTGTGCATGATTGTGCTTGAATAATTAATTAATTAGAAGTACTGGAGATTTTCCCAAATAAAATAAAATAAAAAACACTTTTTTGTTGCTTTTGTAGTACAACCCCAAATCAGAAAAAGTTGGGACACTGTACAAATTGTGAGTAAAAAAGGAATGGAATAATTTACAAATCTTATAAACTTATATTTTATTCACAATAGAATATAGATAACATATGTTGAAAGTGAGACATTTTGAAATGTCATGCCAAATATTGGCTCATTTTGGATTTCATGAGAGCTACGCATTCCAAAAAAGTTGGGACAGGTAGCAATAAGAGGCCAGAAAAGTTCAATGTACATATAAGGAACAGCTGGAGGACCAATTTGCAACTTATTAGGTCAATTGGCAACATGAGTGGGTATAAAAAGAGCCTCTCAGAGTGGCAGTGTCTCTCAGAAGTCAAGATGGGCAGAAGATCACCAATTACCCCAATGCTGCGGTGAAAAATAGTGGAGCAATATCAGAAAGGAGTTTCTCAGAGAAAAATTGCAAAGAGTTTGAAGTTATCATCATCTAATATCATCCAAAGATTCAGAGAATCTGGAACAATCTCTGTGCATAAGGGTCAAGGCCGGAAAACCATACTGGATGCCGTGATCTTCGGGCCCTTAGACGGCACTGCATCACATACAGGAATGCTACTGTAATGGAAATCACAACATGGGCTCAGGAATACTTCCAGAAAACATTGTTGGTGAACACAATCCACCGTGCCATTCGCCGTTGCCAGCTAAAACTCTATAGGTCAAAAAAGAAGCCATATCTAAACAGGATCTTGAAGCGCAGGCGTTTTCTCTGGGCCAAGGCTCATTAAAAATGGACTGTGGCAAAGTGGAAAACTGTTCTGTGGTCAGACGAATCAAAATTTGAAGTTCTTTTTGGAAAACTGGGACGCCATGTCATCCAGACTAAAGAGGACAAGGACAACCCAAGTTGTTATCAGCGCTCAGTTCAGAAGCCTGCATCTCTGATGGTATGGTGTTGCATGAGTGCGTGTGGCAAGGGCAGCTTACACATCTGGAAAGGCACCATCAATGCTGAAAGGTATATCCAAGTTCTAGAACAACATATGCTCCCATCCAGACGTCGTCTCTTTCAGGGAAGACCTTGCATTTTTCAACATGACAATGCCAGACCATATACTGCATCAATTACAATATCATGGCTGCGTAGAAGAAGGATCCGGGTACTGAAATGGCCAGCCTGCAGTCCAGATCTTTCACCCATAGAAAACATTTGGTGCATCATAAAGAGGAAGATGCAACAAAAAAGACCTAAGACAGTTGAGCAACTAGAAGCCTGTATTAGACAAGAATGGGACAACATTCCTATTCCTAAACTTGAGCAACTTGTCTCCTCAGTCCCCAGACGTTTTTGCAGACTGTTATTAAAAAGAAGAGGGGATGCCACACAGTGGTAAACATGGCCTTGTCCCAACTTTTTTGAGATGTGTTGATGCCATGAAATTTAAAATCAACTTATTTTTCCCTTAGAATTATAAATTTTCTCAGTTTAAACATTTGATATGTCATCTATGTTGTATTTTGAATAAAATATTGAAATTTGAAACTTCCACATCATTGCATTCTGTTTTTATTCACAATTTGTACAGTGTCCCAACTTTTTCTGATTTGGGGTTGTAGATTTTTCCCTAAACCTAACTACGTATCAGGAACCTAATTACCTGCGTATAAAAATTTACCTGGGGCATCTCCAGTTGACACCCAAGCGTCTACAGTCGACACTTAATAAATATATCTGGGGCGTCTACAATTGACACCCAAACATCTTTATACTCTAGCTGTGTCTACAGTTGACAACTGGCTTCGAGTTCCTTACCCTAACTTGTTCTCCTAACTAGCTTGCTCCCCTATCTGACTTGCTGTGCAGCAATAATAAACAAACAGACTTCAGCAAATGTCCTTTAAATGTTTTAATCACGGCCGTGAGAATTCCTCGACCAGTTCTCCAGAGAATCTCCCCCAAGAAGAAGAATACATCATGGCCGGAGGATCTCAGGCAAATTTCATTGAGAATCCCACCAGTAAGCACAAATACAACAGTTTTTATAGAATAGGAAAATAGCAAAAATGACATGAAACATTACATAATTTCCCTACAATTTGATTGGTTCTTCATAGACAAGCCCTCTTGTTACTTCATAATCACAAGGTTTCAAGTTTAGACATCTGTCTAGTTTCATTTCCCATATTTGTTATTTTTACACTCACACAACCAAAGTTTTCACCAAAAGGGGAAACATTTAAAAGCATATGAATGTTGTTCCTGCAAGAAAAACAAATGTTAGTTATGATTCATTTAAAAATCCATCACACTTTCATATAGCAGATGCATTTTAAATATAGTTCATGAGCACAAATTTATTCATGTATACATATTAATTTTAAAATGCACATTTGTAGAAAGCCATAAATGATCATGCAATTTTTCCTCCTTCCTTTCCTTCATATTTTCTGCCTCCTTTTCCTCTTAAATAGTACCTTTCAGGCATCTATCTCTCCCTTATCACCTTCATCTGATCCTCCTGACTCATATTTTCTCTCCTTTATTTATTCATTATTGCATATCTTAAGCACAGCCTGGTTGAAGTCTTCTGATTGGTCTGCAAATACATAGTGACCTGCACCCTGGATGACCTTGAAGGAATTAAAAAGAAAACTGTTACTGTTTAGAGTTTTTGAGGGGAAATAAAATCAATGGATCAATGTAATAAAACTCACTATGATTTTTGTGTGCGAGTCAGGTCTCATTTCTTGAATGGCTTTTCCTGATTGGCCATCAGTGCTGGAACGTGATCCGTAGATGAAAGTCATGGGAAGAGAGGGACTGATCATCTCCACGCGGTCCATCATGGGGTGCTGAGGCCATCCATATGGGATTGTCATGTTTTTAAATGCTGTCTCACCACTGCCCAATCACAAGACAAATTTGTAAAAGTTTTTTTTATTTTAACCTCTGTCTGTTTGGTCAGAAAATAGCTTGTATTCTGCCCGGGTTCACAGTTTACCTGGCCGTTTGTGCATTCACATGGTATATGTAATCAGCCACAGTGTCGTCTGCAAATACAGAAGCGTATTTCTGCTTAAAATCTGATCGCAGAAGCTGCAGCAACAAAGGACCTGAAAGAGAAATACATTTGTAAACAAAGATCAAATACCGTATTAGGCCTATGGGATTTCTTTATTTCTGGTGGTGATCTTACTTTTCACAATATTACTACTCCGCAGTTGAGATGCATCTTAGTGCTGTCAATGTTAGCGCGTTAAAAATATTGGTAACACTTTACAATAACAGTACATGAATAAACATGTACTAATACCTGAATTAAAGCTGCAATATGTTATTTCTTTTGCCACTAGGGGTCGCTAACCTCTTACAATAACAAAGGCGTAGGTTGATGACGCAGTGAATAAGCGGAATCATAGAAATTGTCGTCATGCCGATGGATCTAATAATGTTTATGGGAAATAATGGCTAAGTGAATACATTCAAGTTTTTTAACATGTTGCAATTGCTAATGAGAGACAGATATCAGCGCCACATGCGAGTCCCGTGGATATAAAGGAATGAGGACATTGCATTCTACCGAACTACCCGCAAGTGCTGAATTAATACTCAAACTGTTCAGTTTATGTAACAAATTAAAAATTGTGAGGTAACGCAGCGCTGTTTCACTTGGTCTACATCATACTAAACTGCATTTGAGTGTGTTGAAAGTTATAGGGCCCTATCTTGCACCCAGCGCAATTGACTTTGTACACCGATGCATGTATCATTCCTATTTTGCACCCGACGCACAGCAGACTTTTCCCTCGACAGATGCACATCGGTAAATTAGGGAATGAACTTGCGCTCCCGGGGGCGGTTCAGCGAAAAGAGGAGGCGTGTTCCGGCGCAAACGTTCCCTGGTGCTATTTTGCAGTTCCAGAAAACAATTCCGCCACAGACCGCGAAAAGCCTAGTCTAAAGTCAGTGGCGTGTTTTCAGTGACGCGTTCAGATGCTATTTTAACCCTCTGGGGACGGATTGGGCGGTACCGCCCAAAATGGCATTCTTTTACAAATGTGTAATTATCTTAAAAACTATTAATGCTAGAGAGATGCGGTCTTTTTTGCCGACTTCCTCAGATTCCGCTGAAAACAGTGGTATATGGTAAACATATATTCCTTGTTGCTTAATACCACTGCGTATAAGGCCAATGAAATCGATGTTGTTAGGATAATTCCACGCGCAAAGACCAATGGAAAAATTGCCACTGGGAGGAATATTTTTCTTACCCAATCAGAGGAAGGTTACCATGGTGTATTCTAGCTAATCAGAGGACTCTGTAGCCTTGCAAGGGGTGGTACTATAGTAAGTGATATGGCGCAAACATCGTCGAGTGAAGATTAAGAAGGAGACAGAGAGCGAGCGGAGCGGAGCGGAGTATTACACACAGAGATCTATGAGTGAGAGACAGAACGATTATAATATTATATATATATATATATATATATATATATATATATATATATATATATATAGCATATTAGCAATTATAGCATTATTATTTTATTGTTTTAGCACTTTTATGATGGCAAGCAGTAAAAGATTTACCTCAGAACAAGCTCTGGAACAATTATTGGAAAGTGATGAGGAGAAATCCGAAGCTGACAGCTTTTTGACAGATGACGAAATATTTTAAAACGCCTGGGACTGTTTGTATATAAAGTTCATTATTTCATTGTTCTTTACACTTTTGATTGAACAATTACAAATGTCTGTCAAGCAAAGGGTTTGAAAAATATATTTTTAGTTCTAAAACTGTTCACTATTGCTGTGTGAGGTGTGATTTTCAGTAATAAATGACTAAAATAAAATTTTCGTTTTTGAAATTCTCTAATTTTTTTTTTTACATTTTTTAATCATGCTTCCTTTATAAACACATTACATGCATTATTATGTTAGCTTAGGGTCTTCTGAATCCATAGATACCAAACACATGGTGTTCCATCTTCATTGCATATGGTTTATAAGCCCAAATGTAAAAATAGAGAAAACGGACCAAAAAGGGCTTAGTCCCCAGAGGGTTAAGGGCGCATGCTTGGCCATAATGGAGCGTGTGCACAACGTGCATACACTTTGCTTCTCTCATCTACACACAGATACAGCAGTTGCCATTTTTGCAAACCATACGTATAATTACAAGGAAAAATATTCCACATGAGAGAAATCATTGTGGTGTCCATGAAGATGTGAAAAAATAGGGATAAATCTAGCTTACACATTTACCAAAATTATTATTCGCCTGTTTAACCGAACCTAATTTGGGTGGGTTTCTCCCATCCCCATACAATGTCACTTCTCTGTCTTTTACGGTTCTCCCCGTGCCTAAAACCAATCGTCTCTGAATGAGAATTTGAAACAAGGACTGGTTGGATGTTGTCCTGCTTCACTTCACAGACGCTGAGTGAAAAGAAAACTTTATAATGACGGGACGAGACACTCATTTATATGACCCTATATTCAACAGGAAGACCCACACATCATACATCATTAAGCTAGTTCTACGTCATTGCACATGCACAGTCGTTTCAGTTTCGGTTTTCAATCCAATCAAGTGTTTACATGTTCTCTCGATCAGATTAGAAAAGGAATACCCCCCCCCCACCCCCACCCCTTTCAATTGGATCGATTAAGGTGTTTACATGAAGGCTTTTCAGGCCGATTGAGCTGTCAATCCAATTACTAATGGATTATTTGGTTGCATGTAAACGTAGTCACTGTCATGATTTTACTTGAGGGGGCACATCATTACTAACTCATGATTAAAGGAGTAGCTTTACACTTAAGTCAGATCCGTATGTTCGTTTGTACAAAAATATAAAGTTTTAAATATGAATATTTTTCTTACACAAACTCATCATTTTGCTTCAGAAGGCCTTAATTAACCTCCCGGAGCCACGTGGAGTTCTTATTTAATTTTTTGAGCTTCAATCTGATGGTTGCAATAGCTTGCTAGCGTCAGGGTGTTTATTAATTTAACTCAGATTGTATTCGTCTGAAAGAAGAAAGTCATATAGCCTACACCTGGCTTGAGGGTGAGTAAATCATGGGCTAATTTTCCTTTTAAAGGGAACTACTCCTTCAACTAACCATACACTAACATCAACAAATGGCTTGTTAATGCATGACTGTGTCATGACTAGGGATGGGTATCGTTAAGGTTTTAACGGTATTACTACTCTTACCGATACTCCTTATCGATCCGTTACTTTAACGGTATTCTTATCGGTTATTTTTGTTATATTAAAAAAAGGGGAAAAAAATCATTTAGAACATAATTAATATTGCTTTATATTTTGAAATGTTAAATAAATATCTATAGCAAAATAAAAGCAATGCTTTAACAAAACAAATAAAACATGTATGTTATGCAGAAGGGTGCAGGCTTTTGTGTTTTAAATACAGAAGACATAAGACACCAAAAACAAAGTACGAATACATGGTCAAACAAAAAAAAAAGTATACAATAAAACAAATATACAAATTATATACCCAGTGCTTTAATTTCCCAGTGCAGTTTTCCTGCAGCTCAAACAGTAGAGCATTGGCGCTTGCAACGCCAAGGTCATGGGTTCAATTCCCAGGGAAAGCAAGAACTGTTAAGAATGTAAAATGTGTACCTTGAAATGCAATGTAAGTCGCTTTGGATAAAAGCGTCTGCCAAATGCATAAATGTAAATTTCAGTAATGTCTACTGACATTACTGTTCAGGAGTAATATGGGCTAAAAAGACATCTAATAAAGTCAGATGTAAAATAACACTACATAGTTTATCATAGATAGATTAAAGCTTATAAAAGCCAAAATTATTCATTCAAGAGCTGCGACTGATTTTCTCTTTGCCTTTTGTTGTTTGATTCACATTAATGGAGCAATCGTCAGCAGGTTTATTAGACTGCTGCCTCTTTAAGACCAAATGCAGATCTAATCATTATTACGCATCATATTTTCTCCCAACCATTTACGCCCATTTAAGACATAAACTGTATTTAACCCTCTGGGCTTCTTCGTAAATGGGTCACACTTAGCTTCCTCCCGGTCAAAAAAGGACGAAGCCGTAAAATTTAACTTTATTTTTTCCCAGGATAACCCATCAAATAAATTTTTGTTCTATAATATTTTCTGATTATTATTTAGAATTTTTAGAGTTTTTTATGATACTTTGCATTAATTATATAATTTTTATGAGCTATTTTTTCCATTAGAATTAATATATATATATATTTATTTTATTTTTATTTTTTTTTTCAATAAATGCAACATTTCACATCAAAATAGAGTGCAGGCCTAAAAAAGTGGCTTCAAAATATATAAATGTGTCATGTCCTATAACCGCCTATAGGCTGCCTATAGCTTTTTTATTTTTTTATTTTATTTATTTATTTTTATTCCCATTCGGGAAGAAAAAATTAATTACTAAGCAACCACTGAATGGAACAACACAAATTATATATCATTTTAAAGCTTAGGATCTCAGCTTTTTAATGCATCTAAATACATTTATTAACTCCTAACGAGTGCTGAGTAATCCCTCTAAAACCGAGTGTACCGCCAGCAGGCTCCACCTAGCTGCGAAAATATTCATTACCATATTTTTCAAAAATCTTGCCTTGATTAACACAAAGTTGATGTCATTTGAGAGCTTAAAGTCTAAACTTTACAGTGAATGTATCCACTTTGAAAAACTCTTAAGTATTGCTGAGTTATTTGCTGATAAATAGAATTTCTTTTTTTTCATAATCTATAAAATAATGTACTGCAATGTGTCAAAAAACATCATACAGCTCATGAAACGGCACTTCATTTTTTACAGCATATTATTACAATTAAAATGAGCCCAAAATTAACATAATCAATTGCTTTTATGACAAGATATTCTTCATGGAGAAAAAATTGCCCATGAGGGGGTGTCAAAGACTGTACAAAAAGGCTATCTCTTTTCCAAATGCTGTAACTTTTGATTCCTTTATCCAAAAATGTATTTATTTTTTTTATCCAGATGCAGCTAATGCAGCTAACATGTAGGGGGACTTCACTAAAAAAGAATTTTCCTCCTACCTTATTTCCTTCCTGAGTTATTCCATGACAAATAAGAAAGATATGCAAAATCATAATAAAAATTATATATATATATTTGTCTTTTATCAGCCGTTTCTCGGCAGGACAATGTCCAAATGTAATCTAATTTATATTTTCAAAAAAATTAAAAAGTTTTCTTTCAAATGATACCTACCTTTTGACTCTCCTTGCTACAGTTTTGGAGTTATGATTATATAGTTTTTATATAGTTTGGAGCATAATTTGTTGTGTGTGTGTGTGTGTGTGTGTGTGGGGGGGGGGGGGGGGGGTGTCATATTTGCACTCTTGATGTTTTAGAAGGTCACCCCTTTATTGCTGTGCACTTTTTTTCTGCACAGTGGTTGATTTGTAGTTTGTACCACCAAAAGTTTTCGTATTTTTTCGTATTTCCCATTCATTTCCTACATCGGTCATTTTTGACCGGGAGGAAGCTAAGTGTGACTATTTTTTTTACGACCCTTCAACATATCCAAATCATGTCCATGATTTTTGTGTGTGTTCACATAGCTAATACAACAAAAGTTAAAAATGTCCGTTTGTCCGTTTTTGACCGAAGAAGCCCAGAGGGTTAAGTGAATAAACTGTTTAAGTCAGGGGTTCTCAAAGTTTTGATAGGTGAGGGCCAATTTAGGAACCCAACATTGAACTGAGGGCCGCCAAAGGGGCGGGGGAGAAAAAGAAAAAAAAAATACTGAAAAGAAAATCCCATTTGAAATAATTTTAATGACCAGGTTGCATCTCTACAGTTTACATTTATTGAGGCTATTATTATATAACTAAGGCTAAACCTGGCAAATCTTGAGAAAAATTGCAATGCAAACAAAATCCCTGGGGTTCTCTACCATCAACAGACAAATTTGGGATATAACAGTCCTGTGTGCAGTCCATTTCAAGAACAAACTTATTTAGAACAAACAGCCTCAGTGTGCCTTGCTTCTTATCAGCATAGGCCTTATTCAGGGGCAATTCCAGCTACCAAAGCACCACAGGAAAACCTGACAGGGACAGGGACAGAGAGAGAGAGAGAGAGAGAGAGAGAGAGAGAGAGAGAGAGAGAGAGAGAGAGAGAGAGAGAGAGAGAGAGAGAGAATTTTGAGAATTTGAAAACACCTTTATTACAAATTATTAAGTGTTTTAAAACATTAAAAACAAACTATTTAAAATAAATTACATAAATTGAGTAAAATAAAAATTGTCATCTACAACAGAGCACAAAGCCCCTCCATAACACCAAACATCCTCAAACATGGCAAGACATGAAGTAGCTTTATAAAACCTAAAATCAATCAAAATTCTTGACTTCACCATGGCACCAAACATAGACACCAGATTAAATTCCTGATTTTGTTCAATTTTATCTTTCCGACTCATGTATATTGCCATTTTACTTTTGCCCAAAACAAAATTTAACAACTGACACTCTCTCTGTCGTCTCTTTGTATATTTAACACCAAAGATAAAAGCTTGCATTGAAAATTCTTCATCAAAAGACTTAAACAAATTTTGTAAAACTTCAAATAAAGGCTTAAGTCTATGACAACTCATAAAAACATGAAACACAGTCTCCCTTTGTGAGCAAAATGGGCATTCATGACCTACATCAGGATTCAACACAGATATAAAGGCATTTACAGCAATAATACAATGTAAAATCCTCCACTGCAAATCTCCAATTTCTTATTTAATGGTGGCTTGTAAAAAGTTCTCCAATTTGGCTTAAAAACATCATCCAAACCTAACACAATTCGCCAAGGTGTATCAGTTTTTCCATTTAATGCTTTTTTATTAAAACATTTCACACATGACTTATACAATCTCTTGCCATTCACTTCTTCAAAGTCCATGACCACTACTTTTTCTAATTCCAGAAAAATTCCACCTTCCTCCTCTAAATTAGGTGAAACCATCAACCTTGGAAAAAAATCTTTATCATTGGGAGTAGGCTAATTTCTCCCTCACAATATTTCTTGAGTAAATCGGTCTCTTCCACTGTAAGGATAGTCTGTAACTTTCGTAATAGTTTTTCAACCACTCGAGTGGATCTAAACCCCAATTGTGTTGCCACCGCATCCACTTCAATAAAATCTGGTCCTGCCAGACTCATTAATTGACGAAGAGTCACCACTTTAGCCTTTACAAAGGCTTCTGTCAGTGACACAGATGCATTAGTAATGTCCAGTCTTGCACCATAAAGCAAAGGCTCTTCCAAAAGCCAATACAACGATGTGGGATTGCTTATCCTTTGGAGTTTAAAAAGACTCCATACTTTAAAAAGATTCCGATAAAAAACTGGAAATTTCTCATTCTCATTCATTTAAAGTTTTTGGATCCAATAAAAATAAGGATTTGTCCAGAGTTAGACCTGCAGCAGTTTTTAAAATAACACATGCCACTGGTCTCCAACTTACAGACTCTGGGCCTGTCAGGAAACGTTGTATAAATTGTGCACGAAATGTTGCTGTCCTACTTTGCAGATGCACAAGTCCTTGTCCACCTTCCTCCTTTGGTAAGTACAAGATGTTATGGATCACCCAGTGCATCTTATCCCAGAAGAAGTCTATCAACATCGATTGTATCTTAGCAAGAAAAAGTAGTGGTGGGTCAACACAAGTCAGTCGATGCCAAAGAGATGAAGCAACAAGGTTATTAATAATAAGGGTTCGACCCCTATAGGACAATATTTTCTTAATCCACTTCCATTTATCCAAGTGGCCCTTTATTTTCTCAATCATCCCTTCCCAATTTTTTAATTGAAAAGACTCGTCCCCAAAATAAACTCCCAAATACTTTAACCCATCTTTTTTCTGTTGTCCGCTCTCCCACCAAAACAGCTTCACTTTTTGACCAATTCACTTTTGCAGCTGATACCATTTCAAAATCATCCAAAGTTTTCATTAAAAGGTTCACATCATTTTGCTCTTTTACAATTACAACAACATCATCAGCATAAGCTGATAAAACAAAAGTACTTTCACAGTTAATCAATGAGAGGCCTTTCATTACCCTTCTCAATCTTTGCAAAAGTGGTTCTATTGCCAATGTATAGAGCATACCTGATAATGAACAACCTTGCCTCACTCCACGCTGAACTTTAAAAGGAAAACACAAGCCACCATTAAATTTCAACATACTCTCAATGTCATTATATAATACTTTAATATAGCCTTTAAAAACCAAATTAAAACCAAAGGCATCTAGAGTCTTCCATAAATAATCATGCTCTACACAGTCGAATGCCTTTTCCTGATCAATGGAAATCAAACCAAAATTAACACCACAATCCATCAAATCTCGGATTAAAAAAATGTTATCAAATATAGATCTTCCAGGCACACAATAGGATTGGTCAGGACTAATTATATCATCTAAAACTTTCCCTAATCTAATCGCCAATACCTTAGACAGAATTTTGTAGTCAGAGCACAGTAAAGACACAGGTCTCCAATTTTTAATATCACTCAAATCTCCTTTCTTTGGGAGGAGTGTAAGAACTGCTCTCTGACTACTAAGTGGTAAAAAACCACAGACCATACTATCACTAAGAACTGCAAGCAAGTCTTCTCCTATAATGCTCCAGTATGCTTTATAGAATTCAAAAGGAATCCCATCTACCCCTGGAACTTTCCCATTTTGCGTACTCTTGAGAGCTTCATACAGTTCAATTAAAGTTATATCTTCACTAAGTTTTGCATTGGCACTTTCTGATAATTTTGGCAGATCTTCAAAGAAACAACCATCAATATCTTGATCTATCCTATGATCAGAACTATAAAGATTTTTATACAATTTTACTGCTCTTTCTCATTTCGACTGGGTCTGATAACAGAACCCCAGCTTCAGACCTTAAATTCTGAATATACCGTCTTTGACCATTCTTTTTTTCTAATCCGAAAAAAAACTTTGATGGAACATCCATCTGCTCTACATCCTGGAAACGTGATCTGACCAATGTCCCTTGTGCCTTTCTCTTATAGAATTCAGACAAGGCTAATTTTTTCATGAAAAGAGAATCTAAATGGTCTTGATTTCCTGTTTCTTGAATTAAAACTTGAATTTCTATAATTTCCTCTTCTAACTTCTTTATAGACTGAGTTAAAACTCTTGTGACATTTAGAGTATATTGTTGACATAGTTGCCTAATATTTACTTTCCCAATGTCCCACCATTCCTGTAAAGAGGGAAATTGATCTTTTTGTTCTCTAAAAGACTCCCAAAAAAAACTAAAAACATCTTTAAACTGTAAATCTGACAACAATGTCACATTAAAATGCCAATAAGAACTACTTAATTTAACAGAACTAACAATCATTCTACACACAACCAAACTATGATCAGAGAAATCTACTGGAAGAATTGAGCCATTTACAAAAAAACTAAGATGATGTTTGAAAACATAAAATCTATCTAATCGTGCCATTGACAACACATTTTCACGAGCATGCGTCCATGTGTATTGTTTAACATCATGATTAAAATTTCTCCATACATCACCAAGCTCAGTCCCTTCTATCATTTGTATCAGTTTTCGGCGTGAAGCCATATGTGGTTCTATATGATTCCTATCGATATTTCTTTCGACACAATTAAAATCTCCTCCCACAACCAAAAATTCTTCATAATCACATTTTTCTATTACTG
The DNA here is from genome assembly GCF_949319135.1 of Squalius cephalus. Lineage (NCBI taxonomy): Eukaryota > Metazoa > Chordata > Actinopteri > Cypriniformes > Leuciscidae > Squalius > Squalius cephalus. The sequence goes on from NC_137129.1 coordinate 23,030,846, forward strand.
TATTCAATTGATCTAAAAACAACATTCTTTCTATCTGTGAGGTTGGTGCATATACACAAATAAAAACAAAAACATGATCTTCAAATTGAGCTTTTATCTTTAACAATCTACCTTTTACAATCTCCTCTACTGAACAAGATGAGGGAGACATTTTTTTATTAAACAGAACTGCAACTCCTCCACTGAGTGAAGTATTGTGACTCAGAAAAAGAAGACCTCCCCATTCCTTAGCCCATTCAACAGCAATGTTCACGTCACTATGTGTCTCCTGTAAAAACAGGACATCAATTTTATTCTGTTTCACTACTTCATATATCTGAGCTCTCTTTCTGCAATCTCTAGCCCCATTCACATTTAAAGATGCAATGCGAATGTCACTCGTAAATAAAAATGAAAAAGAAACTACAGCACAGAGAGCAATACATCCAATAAGGGCATAAATACTAAACCATTTCATCATCATTATTCAATTGGAGTTGAATTTTTGTGACGATTTTTTTAAACGATATACTTCTTTATCTGCAAATCTTCCTTCACTCATTAAACACTTAATATTTTCCAGAAGTCTTCTGAGATCTGGAAAATAATCATCAATTTTCACTCCTCTCATATTTTTGGTCACTTTCAAGAATTTTTTTTATCTCATCTACTCCATATTCAAGACATGACCAACTGGATTGAGAACAAACGGAGCCACTGGAATCAGAGCACTCACTCTCACTGCTTTCATTGTCCACTTTATTCTCTTCTTGATTCTTTCTAGCCTGTTTCAAAATCATGCTCTTGTCATTTTTTTTCCTTTTCAGAGGTGTTTTAAAAACAACCTGGGCCCAGTTTCCCAAAGCATTCTTATCTCTAAGTAGTTCTTAACCTATTCCTTAACCTCTCTCTTAACCTTATGGCACGATTCCCGAAACGTTCGTTCGCTAAGTATATCTTCTGTAAGTCACACTTTCGTAAGGTTGGTCTGGACCACTCTTAGCTTTACCTTATCACTGTTGCAGGTCTATATGAATATAAAGGCTACCTTTGTTCCAGATGCTGTAACTTTTGAGTACTTTATGCGATCACCACAAAATTTGATCCAGAAGCAGCTCACATTTTGGGGAACTTCTCCAAAAAAGAATTTTTCCCCTACCATATTTCCTTCCTGAGTTATTGCATGTCAAATAAGAGAGATATGCAAAATCATAATAAAAATTATATATATATTTTTTTGGTATTTCTCAGCAGTTTCTCAGCAGGAGAATGTCCAAATGTAATGTAATTTATATTTTCAAAAAATGTGGAAAGTTTTCTATCAAATGATACCTATATTTTGACTCTCCTTGTTATAGTTCTCTTACGAGAGGTCTCTCGTATTGCGTAAGGTTAGCTTACGCATCGGGAAAGTCTTCTTTCTTCGAGATCTGAAGCCAAAAAATTATCCTTAATTTTGTATACATTGTCAACGCAGTGCAGCAGCCGACAGACCTAGGCAGGCTGTATAAGCGTGCTCATTGGCTGCTCGGCGGCAACTGCTTAAGCCTATCGGTGAGCGCTCTGAACGCGGCAACCAATGAGGGCGCTTCGCGCCCTCCGCACCCTTCTAACCGTCAGAATGGGTGTGGCCAGCGTGTATATATTCAGCGCTCATAGGCTAAAATTCTGATTTTCTTGTCTTCAGCGACGCTCTTCGCATCGCTGGATCTTGAGAGCCGCCGCCGTTGAAACCAGCGACCAGCAAGCTTAGGACAGCGCCTGAGGAAGCCGGCCGTCTTCGCCGCCTTCAGCCATCCGTGCCTGCTACGCTATCCGGCGACATATCCTTTACATTATTACTGTTTCTGTGTGTACTCTAAAAGAGCACGAGGCGTTTTTGTAAAAACGCCTCGTTTTTGCGGCTCGTGCCGCGCCCCGCTCAGCAACGGAGACCGCCACCTCTCTGCGCTCTCCGCCTGGGCCGCGGGCACGCCGCCACCGCACTCTCCGAGTGCGAAGAGCTTTCAATGTCGACCCTGCGGGCTCGACTTGAAGCTTTCGACCAAGCTGTCGCTCCGCCTGTCCCTGCCGGGCCGCGCAATAAGAAGCGCCGCTCGCAGCGACCACCGGAGACTGTTGTGACTGAGGAGCTCGCCGGAACCTCTCCCTCGAGCTCTCTCTCGCCCTCTCCCTCCCGGCCGCTCAACCGCCGGCTCTGCCCGCGCCGCCGCCGCGTCAGGAGATGAGGCGAATGTGATAGATACCCGTACTCTCCCTCTGTTCGAGCCGTGCAACTACGCCGCTCACAAGGGATGGCAGAAGCGGACGGTCTCGGAGCGAGTTTCCTCTCCCTCTGTTCGAGCCGCGCAAACTGAGCCGCTCACGAGGGATGGCAGGAGCGGACGGTCTCGGAGCGAGTTTCCTCTCCCTCTGTTCGAGCCGCGCAAACTGCGCCGCTCACAAGGGATGGCAGGAGCGGACGGTCTTGGAGCTCTCTTTACGTTACAAGAAAGCTACTCCGTCCTCGCGCGTCACTCACCGGTGAAAGGGGAACAGAGTGTTTTCGTCCCGCCGTGGCCTGGACTATAACCTCCATTCTCACACATTTCTCAGTCCCCTCTTAAGTTCAGGCGACTGGAATTGTTACTATTGCAGTATACGAGCCTGTTATAAATACACGCTCGCCTGCAAGCAAACGCCGTCACAAGACATGATGACGCTAACCGAGTACTGATGTATTCTCCCCTGTGGCTCAGTGGCGGAATCCTAGACTGTCAAGCTAGAGACCGGGGTTCGATCCCCGCTCTCGCGGCAGTTAAAGTTTATGCTGTTCGCCTCTCCGAGCTCGCGGCCAGTTTTTCTTACATACAGAAAACAAGCCCGCTCTCTCCCTCGTTGGGCCGCGCAGATTGCGCCGTTCAAGGGATGACAAAGCGGACGGTCACGAGCAGCGTTCAGCGTGCGCGCCTCACTCGCCGGCGAAAAGAGAAGAGAGTGTGTTAGTCTCGCTACGGCTGGACAACCGCCAATCCTCACACATTTCTCAGTCCCCTCTTAAGTTCAGGCGACTGGAAATATTACTATTGCAGTAAACGAGCCTGTTTTAAACACACGCACGCCTGCAAACAAACGCCGACGCGACACATGAGGTCGCTTTTTATATGCTCGCGCTAACTGAAAGCTTATGTGTTATCCCCTGTGGCTCAGTGGCAGAATCATACGCTTTCATGCGAGAGATCCGCGTTCGATCCCAGCTCTCGGGGAAGAAATAAATTTATGCTGCTTGCTTCTCCGAGCTCGCGGCCAGTCTTTCTTACTTACAGAAAGCGAACCCGCCTCTCGCACCACACCTTCTCAGGGTGCTCGAGTATTTTTGAGCGTCTAAACACGAGAGAAGAAAAGACGGTTAAATCCCGCAGCCCTGCGGCTGGACCACCGTCGAAGCTTAACGCTCTGTCAGTCCCCGTTGCCACGGCTACTGCAGCTGTTTACCCCGCAGTCAACGAGCCGGTATCTACCCGCTCGCCTGCGCGCATCCGCCGTTCTCACGGCAACCCAGAAAAATTTCAAAAGAGCATATGTCTGGTTGCATGGCTGACGCCGTATGTGTTTCTAGTACAGTGAATGTGCCCACGTTCTGTGCTCACCCCTGTACACAAGCACTATACATCCCGTGTCTCTCACAGAGCCCACTCTCATGAAGCAGGCAAAAGCCGCTTTAGTGTTAAAAGTAGGTCACGTGTCCACTTCTCCGTGCCCACACCTACTCACTGCCCGCTCTGTCACACGGCCTCGCACGACCGGTCATGTTTTAAATGTAAGTCCTGTGCCCGCCCTCGAGCGCTCACACATACTAACTACATTTTCGCCCCGACGCCGACATCGCGCGTCGCGCCTCACACTATATGTTCCCCGTCCAAAGCCACCGGGACACTGTGTGTAAAACGGCCAGCTATCGCTACGTGCGATCCGCCGTATCTAACCACCAAGAGCGCGCGCGCCGCGCCCGCCCCTGAATGTAGTGCCCGCCCTCGAGCGCTCACACATACTAACGAACATTTTCGCCCCCGACGCCGCCATCGCGCGTCGCGCCTCACACTTTATGTTCCCCGTCTAAAGCCACCGGGACACTGTGTGTAAAACGGCCAGCTATCGCTGCGTGCGATCCGCCGTATCTAAGCACCAAGAGCGCGCGCGCCGCGCCCGCCCCTCCGTTTCGAGCTCTCGAGCCCGCGATGCGCGGCGATCGGAGCCCGGAGGCCATTCTGCCCCTGGCTGCACACGCAAAAGCGTGGGAAACTATTCCAGGCGCATCAGAACGGGTGCTAAGCACAGTAAAACAGGGCTATACTCTGCAGTTCGCTCGCCGCCCTCCGCGCTTTCAAGCGCGTATCGAGACCAGAGTGAATGGGGAAGTAGCACATCTACTTCGAGCAGAAATAGCTACACTTCTGTGCAAAAGGGCTATAGAACCGGTTTCCCCTTCCATGAGCGAGTCGGGCTTTTACAGCCGTTATTTCCTCGTTCCCAAGAAGGACGGAGCTCTCAGACCAATTTTGGATCTGAGACGTTTGAACAAGGCTCTTATGAGAAGACCGTTCAAAATGCTCACAACCAGACAAATTCTCGCGCAAATTCGCCCGAGGGACTGGTTTATATCTCTCGATCTAAAAGACGCGTGCTTTTCAGATCCTGATAATACCCCGTCACAGGCCATTCTTGAGATTCGCCTTCGACGGTCAGGTATATCAGTACACGGCCCGCCTGTCGACACAGCGCGCGCGCTGCATTCGACGCCTGGCCGCGTCCCTCCGGCCGGGCAGCACCGTACCTCTCAAAACATTTCAGAGGTTACTAGGTTGTATGGCCTCAGCCGCAGCAGTGCTTCGGCTGGGTCTTTTACGAATGCGCCCGCTACAACGCTGGCTGAATGCCCGAGTGCCTCACAGAGCATGGGCTTCCGGCGGTATCCGCATCAGAGTGACTCAGAGCTGCGTTTCAGCTCTGAAGCCCTGGTTAGCGGCCGACTGGTACCAGCGGGGAGTGACAATGGGAGCTATCTCACACCGCAAAGTTATCTCGACGGACGCTTCCACCTCAGGCTGGGGCGCTCTGTTCGAGGGCAAACCGGCTTTTGGCCTGTGGTCAGACCGGGAAAAATGCCTCCACATAAACTGTTTGGATAGCGGTCGAGAACGCGCTCAGGCGCTTCCTCCCATTCATACGGGATCACCATGTGCTAGTCCGCTCGGACAACACGTCCGTGGTATCCTATGTGAACCGACAGGGCGGTGTCAGATCCAGGAATCTGTGCAGGCTGACAGAACGCCTTCTCGTGTGGGCTTACCGCTCGCTGCGCTCGCTGAGAGCCGCGCACGTGCCGGGCCACCTGAATGTCGGTCCAGACAGACTGTCCAGGGACAACATTCCCCCGGGAGAATGGTCTCTGCACCCCCAGACAGTCCAGTTTCTCTGGCGCCTATTCGGCAGAGCGGAAATCGACCTCTTTGCGTCGAAAGACAATGCTCAATGCCCAAAGTTTTATTCGAAGAGCGAGGACGCGCTGTCCCAGACATGGCCCAGCCTCCCGCTGTATGCTTTTCCTCCGATCTCCCTGTTGCCACAGGTCATTTCGAGGATCAGAGAAACGCACCACTCAGTGCTGCTTATAGCCCCGCGATGGGAAAACCAAACTTGGTACCCAGAGCTAGTGAGGCTGTCGCACTCACCCCCATGGCCGATCCCGGTGAGAAAGGATCTCCTCTCCCAAGCCGGTGGATCGATCTGGCATCCCCATCCAGAGCGCTGGTCGCTGCATGCATGGGTGATCAACGGATACCCGTTGACCTGTCAGAAGGGGTCGTGAACACGATCACACAGTCGAGAGCCCCCTCCACGAGACGGCTCTACGCGTCTAAATGGTCGGTGTTTTCTAAATGGTGCGCTACTAAAAACTTGGATCCGCGCGCATGCGGGGTCCCGCGGGTGCTCTCCTTCTTACAAGAGCTGTTGGAAAAGGGCAGATCCCCTTCCACGCTCAAAGTATATGTGGCCGCTATTGCAGCGTTCGCTGAGACGACGCGCGGCCGGGCAATGGGAAGGAATGAGCTCATTATCCGCTTCCTCAGAGGAGCTAGACGGATGAATCCCCCGCGGCCCCCCTCGGTTCCCTCGTGGGATCTGTCCTTGGTCCTAGCGGCCCTAGAGGCTTTTCCCTTTGAACCGCTTGAATCCGCGGATCTAAAGTATCTGTCGCTTAAAACCGTTTTTCTGATAGCTCTGTCTTCAGTCAAACGAGTGGGTGATTTGCACGCGCTATCTGTTAGCCCTGCATGTCTTGAGTTCGGGCCGAATGACTCGAAAGTCATTCTCAGACCGAGACACGGTTACATCCCCAAAGCGATTGGAACCCCGTTTAGGGCACAAGTTATGTCCCTCTCGGCTCTGCCAGCATCCGACAGTGGGGACAGTGATAACCTCCTATGCCCTCCGGGCGCTGAGAGTTTACATCACGCGCTCCGCCGCTTTCAGGCATTCAGAGCAGCTCTTTGTTTCCTTCGGCGGACGCACCAAGGGTCTTGCCGCCTCGAAACAGAGCTTGTCCAGGTGGATAGTGGACGCGATAGCAGCAGCTTATGCCTCCAGACACCTGCAGTGCCCTCTGGGCATCAGAGCCCACTCCACTAGAGGCATGGCCTCGTCGTGGGCCTGGTCCAGCGGAATTTCTAATCACGGTATTTGTATGGCGGCGGGCTGGGCCTCCCCATCAACATTCGTGAGGTTTTATAACCTGGAAGTTCCTGCCCTACAGGCAAAAATACTGTCAGCATAAGTGACATGTATGCTCTGCCCATTTCTCGTGTGCAGACTACGTTCATATGCTGGCGCTATTCTGGTACTATACTCAGGGTGAAGTGTTTGACTCAGACCGGCTGATCCGCTCTGTTTCCTATTTCCCGTTACGCGCTGTTGTCGGTGCTGGCCCGCGCTGCTGGCCGCCCGTATTATTCTCTGTCGCGCGGGAATTTTTCCCTTCATGTGAGACCGACTATGTCGTTTTTCTCCTACCCTTATGAGTGCTTATGTACTGTATGGGCTCGCTCTGCCGGCCCTACTGTTTGTACTGTTATATGTTTATAGACCGGCCGCGCCGCTCTATTTCATATGCTGCATGAAGTGCCTGTACTGCGCTGGCCCGTCTCTCCGACCGGCCACATTTCCCAGCAGAATGTTTTCCCCGGTTTCCCTGGGATTCATGGGCTGGATGCTCGGCGCACACGGCGTTGACAAAGGGTTCCCGATGCGTAAGCTAACCTTACGCAATACGAGAGACCTCTCGTAAGAGAACGTACTCGGTTACTAATGTAACCTCGGTTCTCTCTAGAAGAGGGAACGAGTATTGCGTAACCTGCCGTGTCGCGCCACGAGCTTTTGCGCTTCAGACTGCGAAAACCAGAATTTTAGCCTATGAGCGCTGAATATATACACGCTGGCCACACCCATTCTGACGGTTAGAAGGGTGCGGAGGGCGCGAAGCGCCCTCATTGGTTGCCGCGTTCAGAGCGCTCACCGATAGGCTTAAGCAGTTGCCGCCGAGCAGCCAATGAGCACGCTTATACAGCCTGCCTAGGTCTGTCGGCTGCTGCACTGCGTTGACAATGTATACAAAATTAAGGATAATTTTTTGGCTTCAGATCTCGAAGAAAGAAGACTTTCCCGATGCGTAAGCTAACCTTACGCAATACTCGTTCCCTCTTCTAGAGAGAACCGAGGTTACATTAGTAACCGAGTACGTTTTGGAGTTATGAGACTTTAGTTTTGTGTGTGTCACTCTAAAAATGCCTTCAGGGCTTAAGGGGTTAACCTTATGGCACGATTCCCGAAACGTTCGTTCGCTAAGTATATCTTCTGTAAGTCACACTTTCGTAAGGTTGGTCTGGACCACTCTTAGCTTTACCTTATCACTGTTGCAGGTCTATATGAATATAATTCTGAAGTTTTAATACACCCAGACAGTATTAAATTAGGCTAATTCAAGTGTTTTCATGCAAAGAATAAAATTGTCATTACACTGATTGTTGTTAGATTTTTAATTATATTATTATACAATATTATTAATTTAATTAAAACGCTCTTTTAAAGGCCAGTGAAAGCATAGGCTACTGTCAGTTAAGTCCTATTCGGACGCTAATATTGTTTCTCATGGGCTCGTCCGGTATTTTAAACATTTACAGGGGTAAGTCGGTGATTTTAGTGCCGTCCGAATCCATAATATCAGTGTTTTTCTCACCCAACCCGCGTAAAAATCCCTGGCCAAATTAGTACCTTCTGTTTTTTGACAAACCCCAGCAAGCAATAGCCGTCATTTCAACGTCTGGGTTAAAGGAGCTGTATGTAAGATTGTGGCCAAAACTGGTACTGCAATCACTGTATCCCCTCCCCCTCCCCCCTGACTCGAGGTTGCCAGATATGTTGCAGGATCCAGCAGGAACGTAGGCTGCTACAAGGAGCTGCAGCTGTGGTAACTAGAGCAGAGCTGGCAACCCGGATGCCGAAACACTACTGACTTCGTGATTGGTAGATAGGCAGAGGGTGGAGCATCAGGCCAAAACACAAGATGACAACATCAACATCAGTTGAGGGCTGCAACTTCACTTTTTAAATGACAATATCCTGGCCGTACTACTGTTGTCAGTGATATAAGTATTTGAAATGAACATGATTTCTATTGTCTAGTGACATATCAGGGCCATTTTATGATTAATTGAAATACATTTCTTACATACAGCTCCTTTAAATATAGACCCGATATAGTCCGGCTATGTGTAACCCACTTTTAGCCCAAATAACATTTAATCTGGATAAATTTATTTTTTTCCAAAATAACTTGTGAGATGTATGATATTCCATCATGTAAGCAAAGTCAACTGTGATTACAAGTTGTTTGGTTTGCTTTATTTTACATGTTATATGTGTAGGCTGTGCGTAGCCACGATTTAGCTCGTATTCAGACCCGGCTATTGTAGCCCACTTTTAGTCCAAACTGATTAATTGTAGTTTTTTTTGCCAGGAAGTGCATGAAATGGTTGATATTTCATCACGTTCGCATTGGTAATGATATCTACAAGGTTCAATGTGTCATTTCACGACATGGTCGATCTGTAGTCACGATTTAGCTCCGAATTGGACGGGCTATATGCGGTCTGCTTTAGCCCACCTGGCGAAATCAAAGCAATCTGGTCTACGTACGGCTTGGCTATAGCCCTGATTCAGACCAGCGAGCTAGTATAAGAATATTAGTTTTAAAAATGTTTTCGCTCACACAGCTTAATGTTTGCTGTCTGTCACACATAAACATAGGCTAACATATACACAATCTACGATATGACTGTCTATCATTTCAAATTAAATCAAATGCAATGGCATTTCTCAACCGCTAGATGGCACAATCGAAACACTACTGAGACATGACTACTGGGACTACTGGCATTGCGCGACTAGATCACTTTAGCCAGATCTCGCGATAAACATTTCCTCCATTTTCAATTTTATTTTACACGAGGCAGCTGTCAGAGAGCAACGGGCGAGCAACACTCTGAAAACCTTCAAATTTCTACTTCGATCTTGTAAGTATGCGTGTTATTTTTGTTATGTTCATTGTTTAAATTAGTTAGTTGTTATAATGCGTAGAAACCGTGACATTTTAACATTACCATTGCAGAGTACTATTTTTCTCCAACAAGTTAACGTTACCTGCACGTGTTATTGCAACTGTGTGCCCATATCTTTATTCAAGGTGGTAAGCATGAAACTATGAATATTATCATTACTATTTTTTATTATTATTAAAGATACCAATATATTTTTGTTTTTAGATTAGAGTAAGAAATAATAGTTTTTGATTTAATGCAAATTGTCAAAGTACTTTACATAAAACTTAACAGCAACATAGTGCAACATGAAAAGAAATTATAAAAAAATATTTTTTTCCTTTCCAATTAATAAAAGGTAGTGGCAAACAGTAAAGTCTTTAAACTCGATTTAAAAGAATTAAAATATGCAGCATACATTCAGTTTTCAGTGAATTTGTTTCAGATATGGTGCATAAAAACTGAATACTGCTTCTCCATGTTTTGTTTTGACTTTTTTTTTTTCATTTTGACTTATAAATTTGATATAAAAGTAGCTGGCTACTGTCCCAGATGACCTGAGAGGTCTGCTCTGGATGGTTCATAATGCATCAGAAGATTAGAAAGACAGACATTCTTTGACAGACAGATAGCCAGTGTAAAAACCTCACAACTGGAGTGATGTAATCCACTTTATTTGATTTAAAGACACTGTTTATTGCAAATTATCCAGCAATCAGTCAACAAAGTACAGCAACTGAATATACAGAACACTTGTCACTGACTACCATTAAATGTCTTGTTACCAACATTCTTCAAAATATATATTTTTTGTGTGTGTTCAACAGAAGAAAGCCATACAGGTTTGGAACCAAGTGAAAGTGAGTAAATGCTTACATGTTTTTTTTTAAGTGAACTACCCCTATAAGTATCTTTTTATGTTCATTAGAGTTATATGAGAAAGTGATAAAGAATGATTTATAGGGATAGTTCACTTTGAAATTAAATGTTGGCATGTTTTAGCTTACCTTAAGGGAATCCAAGATGTAGGTGGCAGGTCTTTCTCTGTTATAGCCCCTAAGCTATGGAACTCTCTTCCGTTGGCTCTCAGGACAACAACCACGTTGTATGAATTTAAGCATAAACTCAAAACACATTTGTTTAATCAGTATTATCAGCCATGAAAATGTTAATTCGACATAACACAGTCACAATGTTAACTTAGGTACCAATAATCTACTGCATCTTTACTCCAACTGCCCACCATGCTGTCTGTAATTAATGTTTGTTGCCTCTGTTTTTATGTTTGTATTGCATATGTAATGTGATTTGCAACTGCAATCACTCACTACTTGGACTGGGCAAATGTCCATTGTCCGTTTATTTGTAAACTGCTTTTTATTTACTGTCATTGTGAAGCGTCCTTGAGCTTGGGAAAGGCGCTATATAAATTAAACTTATTATTAATTAAATTAAACTTATTATTAGGTGTCTTTGTTTCTGCAGTAGTTTAAATTTTGATATTTTTAAGTCAAACTGTTCTTGTCTGTCAGTCAGTCATATAATGCAGGTCTATATGGTCACTACCTGAAAGAGCACGATTGTTGTCACGATTTGTTATGATTTCTCTTACATTATGAGCGCGCTTTTTGACGTGCCTACATTTGTAATTAAAAAATTTTGGTCAGCAGTAAAAATTGTCTAACGAACAGTTCTGTTTAAAAATCCGTACTGAAATCGAACCGAAAGCCTCGTACAGAATGGTTCAATACATGTATCGTTACACCCCTAAAATATATGTATGTGTATATATATATATGTATGTATGTATGTATGTATGTATATGTGTGTGTGTGTGTGTATATATATATATATATATATATATATATATATATATAATTAGTGCATCACCATTATGCAGGCAAATATTTCTTGGGCTATGTTTAGACGTCTATTAGATTTTCACTGACAGCCCAAAATTACCCAGCAAGCAATTTTGCATCTAATAGACGTCTAATAGCCGTCAAAACACAGCCCAGACGTCTAGGCTAAAACGAGGCTAATTTTGGGCTGTCAGTGAAAATCTAATAGACGTCTAAACATAGCCCAAGAATAGACAGCTATTGAATTACTACATATATACGTCAAATAGACGTCTAACCATAGCCCAAGAATAGACAATTAGACAGCTATTGAATGACTATATTTATACGTCTAATAGACGTCTAACCATAGCCCAAAAATAGACCAGTCATCAATTAGACAGCTATTAAACGACTACATATATACGTCTAATAGACAGGCAATATGGGTCTGGGCTAAAACAAGGCTGATTTTGGGCTGTCAGTGAAAATCTAATAGACGTCTAACCATAGCCCAAGAATAGACTAGTCATCAATTACACTACATATACATGTAATAGACAACAAAATGAGGCATAAGGATTCTTTTCACTCAAATATAACAGGTTCTCATAAATGAAAATCCATCCAAACTAATTGATTATAAAGGGATTTATTTAGAACAGGGATTCCCAAAGTGTGGTACGCGCACCCCCAGGGGTACGCGAGATACCACCAGGGGGTGCGCGAGAGAAAAAATGTAATGGCGGTCTGTTTTTTTAAGTGGGATTTTTCCATACAATAAAAAAACATGAACGGTGAACATTTCCTTTGTAAATTCCTTTTATTTTAAATAAAAAAGCTATAATTTTATTAGTTTTTGATAAAACTAATACATATGAAATGCCCAACGACACACCTAAAGTCGCTCACGCACATACAAGCAAACTGTACACACACGAGACGCGCCGAACTCTCCGCGCACACACAAACTCTCCACGCACATACACATACTCAATGTGACCCGAGCACACACACACACACACAATACCATAAAGATGTGGAAAAGTCGATCAAAAGTATGGCTACATTTCTCCAGGCTTGATGCCAACAGCGCGCGATGCAATATTTGCGGTAAAATAATTGCTGCAAAGACCAGTACCACGACAAATAGGCTATGATGAAGACCTTGACAGTGCACGGAGTAAACATAAGAGCAGAAAGTGGCTCCGTCTTCGACTGGTAAATGAAGATATACCTTGTTGATCACTCTGATAGTGTTTATATTGCAATAATGACCTACTGAATGTACACTGCCGTTCAAAAATGTGTTGGTTAGTCAGAATTTATTTCAGAATGAATGAATGAATTTCAGTAAGGATGCATTAAAGTTATCAAAAGTGACATTAAAACATGTCACATGTGTAATGTTACAAGATATTTCGTTTTAAAATAAATGCTGTTCTTTTGAAAAAAGTTTATACATCAAAGAATCATGAAAAAATATATACTTTCCAAAATATTAAGCAGCAAACTGTTTTCATATTTCTGAAGGGTCATGTGAAGTAATGATTTTGAAAATTAATCTTTGACATCACATGAATAAATTACATTTTGAAATATTCAAATAAGATTTTAAATTGTAATACTATTTCACAATATTACAAGTTTTACTGTATTTTTGATCAAACAAATTCAGCTTTGGTGAGCTCTTTTATAAAAAAAATATTGTTCAAAATATTGTTGTTTATTTTATGTTTGAGCCTATGCTCTTTGTTACTTAATTATGTTGTGGATCGTGTGTAGGCTAATTTTTTTTGTTGCACTTGAAAAGTATCAGATTGATCCTCGTTTTTATTTATTTTATCTATTTCGGAGCCTATTCTCTTTAATGTTGTGGATTGTTTGTAACTTCATTGCAATTTAATTCAATGTACTGTCGTTCTAACAATGTACTGTCGTTCTAATTTCCATAACCGTTGTGTTATGATGATGCTAGCTCCACGGTCATTTACGGTCATTTAATATTATGCAATGTTTCTTTTACGCGGCTGAAAATAACCGTGCTTTCTGTTACTGAGCCTCTGTCTGTCACTCGTCCTCTTAAAAGTGGAAGCTTGTGCGTAGCTTTGTTGCATTATATTGAAACTTTGTTGATGTTGTTATTGTCATGGGTGTTCTGGTTATTTGCGCATGATTAAACATGAGTCTTTATATGGCGATAAAACAAAGCTTTGTTGCGTTATTTTTTTTAAGTAGGGATTGGGGGTGTGCCAACCCGATTGGGACATAGAAGGGGGTGCGCAGGAAAAAAAGTTTGGGAACCGCTGATTTAGAACAATTATATTAACAACTTGGACAACATTCAAACATAAAAATGAACAAATAAAATATTGGAAAATATGTAAAACAACTTAAGATACTAAAATTTTTAAGAATTAATTGTTAGCTTTACATCCATAACCACCACCCCCTGCTCTCCCTGGTGCTTGTTTAAAATGACCAGAAATTGCATTTTTTATTTCCCATTCAGTCACCGAAGGAAAGTTGGTCATCATTGCGTCTGCCAAATGAGAAAAAGAAAAAAAATATTGCTCAAGAAAAGCATTGTTGACAATCATTTTTAACTAATTACTGTCATTCACTTTTGCTAGGATGCACACTAGAGCTGGCCAATATAGAGTTAACGGAATATAGATTGAGACTATATAATTTATATCAATATAGACAATAATTTATATCAATATTATTAATAAATTAATATCAATAATTGAAAATATTTGCCTGCATAATGGTGATGCACTAATTATATATATATACAGTACCAGTCAAAAGTTTGGAAACACTACTATTTTTAATGCTTTTGAAAGAAGTCTCTTATGCTCATCAAGCCTGCAGTTAAAAAAAAAAAACAAACAAAAAAAAAAAACAGTAATATTATGAAATATTATTACAATTTAAAATAATGGTTCTCTTTTTTAATATACTTTAAAATGTAATTTATTTTTGTGATGCAAAGCTGAATTTTCATCAGCAAGTACTCCAGTCTTTGGTGTCTTATGATCCTTCAGAAATCATTCTAATATGCTGATTTATGATCAATGTTGGAAACAGTTGTGCTGCTTAATATTTTTTTATAACCTGAGATACTTTTTTCAGGATTATTTGATGAATAAAAATTTTAAAAGAACTGTATTTATTTAGAATAGAAATCTTTTGTAACAATATACACTACCGTTCAAAAGTTTGGGAACAATAACTTTTTTTTTTAAAGAAATTAGTACTTTAATTCAACAAGAATGCGTTAAATTGATAAAAGGTGATGGTAACGATTTATATTGTTAGAAATGTTTTTATTTTGAATAAATGCTGTTTTTATGAATAAATGCTGTTAATGTTTTACTCATCAATGAATCCTGAAAAAAGTATTCCAAAAAAATATATTAAACAGCACAACTGTTTCCATCATTGATAATAACTGAGTATCAAATCATCATATTAGAATGATTTCTGAAGGATCATAAGACACCAAAGACTGGAGTACTTGCTGATGAAAATTCAGCTTTGCATCACAAAAATAAATTACATTTTAAAGTATATTAAAAAAGAGAACCATTATTTTAAATTGTAATAATATTTCATAATATTACTGTTTTTTTTTGTTTTTAACTGCAGGCTTGATGAGCATAAGAGACTTCTTGCAAAAGCATTAAAAATAGTAGTGTTTCCAAACTTTTGACTGGTACTGTATATATATATATATATACAGGTGCTGGTCATAAAATTAGAATATCGTCAAAAAGTTGATTTATTTCAGTAATTCCGTTAAAAAAGTGAAACTTGTATATTATATAGACTCATTACATGCAAAGTGAGATATATCAAGCCTTTATTTGTTATAATTTTGATGATTATGGCTTACAGCTTATGAAAACCTCAAAATCTCAGAAAATTAGAATATTACATGAAATCACACAGTAATTACACAGTAATCCCATGGTCATTGAACCAGGTTTTGGTTATTTTGGCAGTGTGGGCAGGTGCAAATCCTGCTGGAAAATGAAGGAAGCATGAAGTGCTCTGAAAATGTCCTGGTAGACGGCTGCGTTGACTCTGGATTTAATAAAGCACAGTGGACCAAAGTCCTCTTTTCTGATGAGAGCAAATTTTGGATCTCATTTGGAAACCAAGGTCCCAGAGTCTGGAGGAAGAATGGAGAGGCACACAATCCAAGATGCTTAAAGTCCAGTGTGAAGTTTCCACAGTCTGTGTTGGTTTGGGGAGCCATGTCATCGGCTGGTGTTGGTCCACTGTGCTGTCCACTCAACGCAGCCGTCTACCAGGACATTTCAGAGCACTTCATGCTTCCTTCAGCAGACAAGCTTTATGGAGATGCTGACTTCATTTTCCAGCAGGATTTTCACCTGCCCACACTGCCAAAATAACCAAAACCTGGTTCAATGACCATGGGATTACTGTGTAATTACTGTGTGATTTCATGTAATATTCTAATTTTCTGAGATTTTGATTTTGTGGTTTTCACAAGCTGTAAGCCGTAATCATCAAAATTATAACAAATAAAGGCTTGAGATATCTCACTTTGCATGTAATGAGTCTATATAATATACAAGTTTCACTTTTTTAACGGAATTACTGAAATAAATCAACTTTTTGATGATATTCTAATTTTATGACCAGCACCTGTGTGTGTGTATATATATATATATATATATATATATATATATATATATATATATATACACACACACACACATATACATACATACATACATACATACATATATATATATATATACATACATATATTTTAGGGGTGTAACGATACATGTATTGAACCATTCTGTACGAGGCTTTCGGTTCGATTTCAGTACGGATTTTTAAACAGAACTGTTCGTTAGACAATTTTTACTGCTGACCAAAATTTTTTAATTACAAATGTAGGCACGTCAAAAAGCGCGCTCATAATGTAAGAGAACTCATAACAAATCGTGACAACAATCGTGCTCTTTCAGGTAGTGACCATATAGACCTGCATTATATGACTGACTGACAGACAAGAACAGTTTGACTTAAAAATATCAAAATTGAAACTACTGCAGAAACAAAGACACCTACATCTTGGATTCCCTTAAGGTAAGCTAAAACATGCCAACATTTAATTTCAAAGTGAACTATCCCTATAAATCATTCTTTATCACTTTCTCATATAACTCTAATGAACATAAAAAGATACTTATAGGGGTAGTTCACTTTAAAAAAAATCATGTAAGCATTTACTCACTTTCACTTGGTTCCAAACCTGTATGGCTTTCTTCTGTTGAACACACACAAAAAATATATATTTTGAAGAATGTTGGTAACAAGACATTTAATGGTAGTCAGTGACAAGTGTTCTGTATATTCAGTTGCTGTACTTTGTTGACTGATTGCTGGATAATTTGCAATAAACAGTGTCTTTAAATCAAATAAAGTGGATTACATCACTCCAGTTGTGAGGTTTTTACACTGGCTATCTGTCTGTCAAAGAATTCATATCAAAATACTACAGCTGGTTATTAAATTAATTAACATTTTAAGGCCAAAGTAAATTTCTAATCTTCTGATGCATTATGAACCATCCAGAGCAGACCTCTCAGGTCATCTGGGACAGTAGCCAGCTACTTTTATATCAAATTTATAAGTCAAAATTAAAAAAAAAGTCAAAACAAAACATGGAGAAGCAGCATTCAGTTTTTATGCACCATATCTGAAACAAATTCACTGAAAACTGAATGTATGCTGCATATTTTAATTCTTTTAAATCGAGTTTAAAGACTTTACTGTTTGCCACTACCTTTTATTAATTGGAAAGGAAAAAAATATTTTTTTATAATTTCTTTTCATGTTGCACTATGTTGCTGTTAAGTTTTATGTAAAGTACTTTGACAATTTGCATTAAATCAAAAACTATTATTTCTTACTCTAATCTAAAAACAAAAATATATTGGTATCTTTAATAATAATAAAAAATAGTAATGATAATATTCATAGTTTCATGCTTACCACCTTGAATAAAGATATGGGCACACAGTTGCAATAACACGTGCAGGTAACGTTAACTTGTTGGAGAAAAATAGTACTCTGCAATGGTAATGTTAAAATGTCACGGTTTCTACGCATTATAACAACTAACTAATTTAAACAATGAACATAACAAAAATAACACGCATACTTACAAGATCGAAGTAGAAATTTGAAGGTTTTCAGAGTGTTGCTCGCCCGTTGCTCTCTGACAGCTGCCTCGTGTAAAATAAAATTGAAAATGGAGGAAATGTTTATCGCGAGATCTGGCTAAAGTGATCTAGTCGCGCAATGCCAGTAGTCCCAGTAGTCATGGCTCAGTAGTGTTTCGATTGTGCCATCTAGCGGTTGAGAAATGCCATTGCATTTGATTTAATTTGAAATGATAGACAGTCATATCGTAGATTGTGTATATGTTAGCCTATGTTTATGTGTGACAGCAAACATTAAGCTGTGTGAGCGAAAACATTTTTAAGACTAATATTCTTATACTAGCTCGCTGGTCTGAATCTGGGCTATAGCCAAGCCGTACGTAGACCAGATTGCTTTGATTTCGCCAGGTGGGCTAAAGCAGACCGCATATAGCCCGTCCAATTCGGAGCTAAATCGTGACTACAGATCGACCATGTCGTGAAATGACACATTGAACCTTGTAGATATCATTACCAATGCGAACGTGATGAAATATCAACCATTTCATGCACTTCCTGGCAAAAAAACTACAATTAATCAGTTTTGACTAAAAGTGGGCTACAATAGCCGGGTCTGAATACGAGCTAAATCGTGGCTACGCACAGCCTACACATATAACATGTAAAATAAAGCAAACCAAACAACTTGTAATCACAGTTGACTTTGCTTACATGATGGAATATCATACATCTCACAAGTTATTTTGGAAAAAAATAAATTTATCCAGATTAAATGTTATTTGGGCTAAAAGTGGGTTACACATAGCCGGACTATATCGGGTCTATATTTAACCCAGACGTTGAAATGACGGCTATTGCTTGCTGGGTAGCCTCGTTTTAGCCTAGACGTTGTTAAGTTAAATCTGAAATTGAAGGAAAGAGGGAGAAATATATATTCATCATTGTTTAATTAAAAGATTTGAGATCAAAATGGGTGCAGCCTATTGGTTGTGACCACAGTGCTGCTGGAACAACCAGGGAAGCTGATTGGCCATTTAAACTCCACATGGTACAAAGGACCAGGTGTGTGTGATTGTCAGCATGCTGAGATCTTTGAGCAGTGGATGTGCTTCTCCTACCTAAACTGGTGGATTTTGGAGATTATACAACCAAATGAGAAAGATTGGTAATCAGCATCGAGTCAATTGAGTTTGTTCAAAGACTGCTGGGGAAAGCCAAAATGTGTTCATCAACTTGGAGTGCTACTGGTAGGACAAATATTCATTGTGTTTGAAAGTTGTTTGATGCTAGCATTGTAGCATCTAGCATGTTAACTGGACGTGTGCACTAGGTGTATTTGGTTTTACATTGTTGTTGCTGTTTCTGCTATATAAACCGCAAATAGTTTAACAATATTGTTTGTACTTTTAATATCTCTGAATGTACATTTATTTATACAGTGTGTAGTGACGCATATATTTATATATGTTTTTCTATATAGGTTATTAAGCTAAGCATCTGAGATATTCATTGAAACAAGAAGATCAAGTCATTGTGGAAAGATTTTCAATAAATTGATTTGATGAAGAAGAATTCAATGCTTTGAGTTATTCCATGCACCTTCCTCTTAGAGTTGATTTAAGCCTTTTCAAGTTTGGGCAGACATTGAGGCACAGAAACCCTGAGAACTTGACAGACGTCTGGGCTGTGTTTTGACGGCTATTAGACGTCTATTAGACGCAAAATTGCTTGCTGGGACACTACATGTTTCACTAACCCCGATTTACATAGCGATCTTTTTTATGGGAGCAATCAGTTTGCCAAAGCGTGACAATTCCTTCATCAACATCTCATCTTTAATAAAGGGGGGTACATTTGAAATGGTGACTTTTTTAGCGGGAGTAGAAAGAGGCACTGGAGTAAATAAACTACATATGTTTATTCCCTTTCCAACGACTTCATTCGCTTTCTCTACTGTATTTAAGAACAGTACAATTGAATTATTCATTTTGGACGCCGCTAACACACATTCATGACCCACTACATCACCGACCGCCACACTACACTCCTCCACACTCCCCGCAGCCACCACCTTCACACCGTGGCGCCGCGTGAGTGAATCGAGAACATTAACTCCTTGAGTCGCCATGCTTCCCAGTGCGAAGACTGGTTTAGGCAGGCGCTCAGTTAGGTTTCTCTGCTAATTTCACAACAAAAAAAGGGGGAGAAAAAAGTGTTTTTTACAGCCACAGCGGTCACAAAAAAAGACCACACACTCATCACACCACTCACTCCGCTCAACAAACGCCCGCGTACAGAGAGAGAGAGAGAGAGAGAGAAACTTTTAAAATAGAAGCTTACCAAACAAGTCATCATCATCATCATTCATATCTATAATTGCCTGTCAGTCGCGTTTCCATTATTACAGATTTGCGCAAATGTTTTGCGCTATTATATCTATCTTTTTAACCCGTAATTGAAAAACGAAAAATTAACGGTTGTTGTCTTTTTAAAACGCAAAGTTGAACACAAATTTTAATTTGAACTGGCTACACCAACTGCTGCGCAAAAAAGTAAATATCGACGAATTTTCAGATTTTTGTTTTTAAAATATTCACAAATTAATGGAAAACATGTCGATTTTACTGGTTTTCTAAGGCCAAATTAGAACCTGGAATTGATATTTTTCCCACAGAAAGGTGAGTTATAGACATAGGCGGAAATCGCGGGGGGGTCGGGGGGGTCAGGACCCCCCCTATCTGAGGGTTGTCCCCCCCCCTAAAATATCATTAAAATATGTGTATTGAAAATAATTGAATGATTTATACTTAAAATAGTTGTGTAAGAAGTAAAGCAATACAAATGCAAACGGAGCAACAACAAAAAACGTTTTAAACATTTTGATTCCCCCCTCCCTTGCCTCACAGTGCTTTGGTCCACTGCCAGCGCCCCTTTTACCTCACCACCGACACACACACAGTCCGGTGGGAGAGAACAAAGTTTTTGAATAGTTGTGGAACTCCAGTAAGTCAATGTTATTTTATTCACTTTAAACAATGGAGGAAGTGATTATTTTCTCTTTAATAGGCTATAGATGATGCTGAGTCATTAATAAATCATCTAAACAAAAATTATGATTGTGTACTTGTGTACCATTGTACTTTTGTCACCGATGTAGTCTACCATGTTAGCGATTATAGCGTTTACCCGTTTTATACAGTCTATGCGTTCTCTTACGAGAGGTTCTCTCGTATTGCATAAGTTGCTTACTCTACGGGTAAAGTCTTCTTTTCTCGAGATCTGAAGCCAAAAAATTATCCTTAATTTTGTATTTATTGTCAACGCAGTGCGGCAGCCAGCAGACCATAGCAGGCTGTATCAGCGTGCTTATTGGCTGACCTGCGGCAACTGCAGCAGCCTACCAGTGAGCCCCGCGTGACGTCGCGCCCTCTACGCATCACAGCCCGCCAGAATGGGTGTGGCTTAGCGTATATAAGGACGGGCTCAACAGGCTGATCTCTGATTTTTATGTCTTCAGCGAAGCTCTACGCATCGCTGGATCTGGAGAGCCGCCACCGTCGAAACAAGCGACCAGCAAGCCCAGGAAGCGTCTGAGGAAGCCGGCCGTCTTCGCCGCCTTCAGCCATCCGTGCCTGCTACGCCATCCGGCGACAATATCCTTTATTGCATATTGCTTTATTGCTTTCTGTGTGTGTGTGCTCGCTGCGGCGACACACACTTCCTAAAAGAGGTTTTTCTAAAAACGCCTCGCAACTTCCAACTTCCGTGCCAGACTACGAGCCCCACTCAGCGACGGAGACCGCCACGTTATCTGCGCTCTCTGCCTGGGTCGAGACGGGCCGCGCAAGAAGAAGCGCCGCCCAAAAACGCTCGCCCTCTGTTCGAGCCGCGCAAACTGCGCCGCTCACAAGGGATGACAGAAGCGCTCACTGGCGAAAGGAGGTTGGACAAGGGCAGGTCCCCTTCCACGCTCAAAGTATACGTTGCGGCCATTGCGGCGTTCGCAGAGCCGATGCGCAGCCGTGCGTTAGGAAGGAACGAGCTCATCATCCGCTTCCTTAGGGGAGCTAGGAGGATGAACCCCCCGCGGCCCCCCTCGGTTCCTATTTGGGATCTTTCTTTGGTCCTGGAGGCCCTGAAAGAGTTTCCCTTTGAACCGTTAGAATCCGTGGACCTAAAATACCTCTCGCTCAAAACCGTTTTTCTGATTGCTCTGTCTTCAGTAAAAACGTGTGGGGGATCTACATGCGCTATCAGTTAGCCCCGCATGTCTCGAGTTCAGGCCAAATTACTCTAAAGTCATCCTCAAACCGAGACATGGTTACGTCCCCAAGGCGATTGGCACCCCCTTCAGGGCGCAGATCATCTCCCTATCGGCTCTGCCAGCATCCGATAGCGGGGACAGTGATAACCTCCTATGCCCCGTCAGGGCGCTGAGAGTATACATCACGCGCTCCGCCGCTTTCAGGCGTTCTGAGCAGCTCTTTATTTCATTTGGCGGATGCACCAAGGGTCTCGCCGCCTCGAAACAGAGCCTATCCAGATGGATAGTGGACGCTATTGCAACAGCTTACGCGTCCAAACACCTGCAGTGCCCTATAGGCATCAGGGCCCATTCCACAAGAAGCACGGCTTCATCGTGGGCTTGGTCCAGCGGGATTTCCATCCACGACATTTGTATGGCGGCAGGCTGGGCCTCCCCCTCCATGTTCGTGAGGTTTTATAACCTGGAAGTTCCCGCCTTGCAGGCTAAACTTTTATCAGTATAAGTGATATGTACGTTCTGCCCAGTTGTTATGTGCAGACTACTCTCATGTACTACTAGCTCTTCTGGTTGAGCTGCACTGTGGGATGAGATTCTCCATACATAGACCGGTGGAGCCGCTCTGTGTCCCCCTATCTTATGCTTGTGCATTGTGTTGGCCCGCGCTGCTGGCCGCCTATTCGCCTTACAGCTGTGTAAAGGGGTGATGCTCTCTATACATAGACCGGCGGTGCCGCTCTATTTTCATCCTTAAAAACCAGAGATCAGCCTGTTGAGCCCGTCCTTATATACGCTAAGCCACACCCATTCTGGCGGGCTGTGGCGCGACGTCACGTGGGGCTCACCGGTAGGCTGCTGCAGTTGCCGCAGGTCAGCCAATAAGCACGCTGATACAGCCTGCTATGGTCTGCTGGCTGCCGCACTGCGTTGACAATAAATACAAAATTAAGGATAATTTTTTGGCTTCAGATCTCGAGAAAAGAAGACTTTACCCGTAACGTAAGCAACTTACGCAATACTCGTTCCCTCTTCTAGAGAGAACCGAGGTTACATTAGGTAACCGAGTACGTTTTCCTAGCTTGTTTAATACCGTAGTATATCTCTCACACACCCCCATAGAGTGTACGCATACACTACGTGTTATGCCGGGCGTACACCAAAGGATTTTCACAGTCCCAGACTAAAGACCGGCATTTTTTAGGAATCTTACTGGAGTCTCGGCGCGCTCCCGTCGTCTCGATCGTTAAATGTGAGGTGATAATCTGCAGTCGGCGACCCGATTTATGCCAGTCTTTCTCTAGTCTTTCATATCAAACATGTTTGATATTATCGCAAGTCTTAGCGTAGTCATAGTGACGTAAAACAATCAACAACCAATAAATTCGCTACCTTTGCTGTGAGTATTGTCCATTCTCTGTATTCTATAGTAGATATGTAGGCTATCTTTTCTTGTATTATGTACCCTCGAATATTCACTGTGAAACACTTGTTCATAATTTCAACACAGCATTTAAAATTATACCCTTTCAAGATATTTAGTTCAAACTATTGTTCTCATCATATAATGATATAGATTCATAACCCCCATATACAGTCATGTGAAAAAGTTAGGTCATACCATTAAATAGTCAACTCTTTATTAAGAAATGTTCACATAACAATGTCTAATTAGATTTTTTTTTCATTCCTGGAAAAGAAAGCGATTTATTGTAATTAAACAATATAAATTACATATTTTTACTCATCAAACTAAAAATATGCATAAAAATGGCTATTTTAATGGAGGAAAAAATTAGGACCCCTAATAACTGATGTTGTTGAAATTACTTCAGTGAGGTAAAATTGTGGAATGGCTGATGTCAAAGTCCTTTGATATCTTTTTAAATCCTTTTCCACACTCATAAGCAGTGTGGGGGAAATATATGGGGGTTATGTACCCTCAACTTTATTATTTGTCCTAATTTATTCCTCCTCAAAAATTGCATTCTTTTAAAATTACATTTCACAGAGAGTCTTAAAAAGGCCTTCCTTATTTTTAAATAGTTTAGTTAAATCACTGGGTCCTTCAGTATTGTTCAAATTGTTATTACATGTCCATATGTTGAAAAATAGACAGGCTTTCGTGGTGTCCTATTTTTTTCACATGACTGTATGGTTGCCTTTATATAATTTAATAATAATGATAATTTATTATTAATATTATTATTATTTTAATTATTATTTAATGATGATAATCACATAATTTGGACAGTGACTCCCACCCAACACCATCACTGCACTGAGCAGCTCCTTTAGCGATATACTCCTTCACCCCAAATGTGTGAAGGAGAGATCTTATCTGATATACCACCACTGGCCTACCTTCAGAAATATTTTGGATCATGCAACATAATGTGATACATTATGATATCTAACTTTAGCTGCTTCTCCTCCATTTTTGTTAAATCACTGCTGAGCATGATAGGAGGAATTTGGTGGGAATAAAAAGCTAATATAATCTAGTTTGAATCTTGTAGTGACACTATTTACAAGACTACATGTTTGTAAAATCTTTAGTCTGAGACTAAAAACTGTGAACCCCAAGTCTTTAGATGTGAGCTGATAATCTTATAAAGTCTTTTCTAAATCTTTTCAAAGTCTTTAGGTGTACAGAAAGCATTACAGTTAACGTAACGTTATTCTTGTAGATTAGACTAGTGCGGGTGCGGATTTAGATTTTCACGCTTTCACTGTGATTTAGTCGGACTCGGTTACTCGGTTTATATAATTTAATATAGTTAATCTAATATAATATCACATGAAGATTTTCTTCATTTCTCATTTCTTCATTTTTCTTAGTTTTTCTTTCTTCAGTGAAGTTTTTTTCCAGATATTAGCATGATAACAAATGTGATTTTGATTTTATAAGTTTAATAAACAAGAAGTTAATAAGTGATGTACATTTTATAGAACATTTTGCCTGTTTAAGCTCTATTTCACCAACGAAAATAGTTGAAAACTAAGCCAGAGCACTGTAATTGCGTCTCTGAGAAACACACCAAGGTGTTCCCTTACTGAATGAATCAGTTGAATCTCAATGACTCACTCATTAACAGTGACTTGCTGCCTCCTACTGGCGGTTTTAATTTCACATTAAAAGTATCTTTTCATGTTTTAAATCACTTCAAATATAAATATTCAATTTTATTTTTAAAACAACAAAATATTATTTATGTCTGTGTAAAAGCATCTAAATGCCACTTAAAATGCAGCTTCTGTGTTTCCTCTCCATTGCAAATATTTTGTTGATACAGTCCTCTTGTGTCTTATTATAATTTAATTTGATAACATTTATGAAATTTACACAAAAGATGATGCATGCATAATTAGGTTTAAAAATAAATGTGTAAAAGGTCTGTCCCAGATGAAACCTAAAATACTATGTGTAGGACGCAAGATAATTTAATAATTATTATATTACTGTGTGGTGAACCTATGAACCTTACATATTTAAACACATATTTAAACAACAATTGCTTTGTTGTTGGCCAGAGAAAATGACAGAGAAAAGAAAAAAACGGACATAAGATCATTTTTCAGTGCACCAAAACGCCAAGTAAGTAGGCTACAAAATTAAGGCAATACATCATTATAAAAATGGGTGCTTATGGAAATAATAACGTCACTGTGTCACAGGCAAAGGATACAGAAAGTACTGAGCGACAGGGAGACCAGGGACAGTCAGGTTTAGAATCTCAGGTAAGTGTGTTGAGCTTTTGTTAATGTTTTTTGGAGGTGTGTCTGTTTAGCAGATGAGCACCACTGGCTCAACAATTTATAATATGATCAGCCAATTTAACAAGTGTTATGAAAAAAAAAGAGTCTTTATTTAGAAGTCTTGCTATTGGGTTGGATGAGTTAGTTATTAGGAGTATGCAACACATCTTCTGTTCCAGGAGTCAGACTGTCCTGAGACAGTGGCCCTCATTTATCAATCTTGCGTAGAAATGGGCGTATATATTGGCGTAAGATTATGCTTACACTCCTCTCATCGCCTGATTTATGAAGCTGTGCGTACCTTTGAAATCCAGGTGTACGCAATAACTGCCCTTGATAAATGCCGCGGCTGAAATCGATCGTCATTAGAATAACACGCCCCTATATATTCAAGTCTCCGCTCCCCCCACGCCCTCATTTTACGCCATGGACACACGGAAGACGGCAAAGAAGAGAAACTTCTTTGAGAAAGAGAAAGCGAAACCAGGGAAGTGGAAATAAACAAAATTGATTTCTAGATTTTTATTATTAATGACGCTTATTGTTATTTAGAAGAAGAATGTCGTTATTATTATTTGTATTATTATTATTATTATTATTTAAAAGAAGAAGAATGGCATTTTTATTATTTTGTCAGTCTGAATAATTTTTTTGGTCATTGAAAGCCTTTCATTACTAAACCCAGTCCGTGCACACCTGCCGGGGCCAACCCTGGCCTAACCATCGTTTCAAAGAATAGTAAAACGGCGAGCGCGTCGAGTATAAACGCCTCGTCCGTTTGGGGAGGTGCGCGCGCCTTCTGCGGAGACTCGCGCTGCGGAGCCAGGCGAAAGTATAAACAAAACGTCAGGTAAAGCGCACAGGCTCGCAACTTAAGGAATACATATGCCTACAATTCAAATGCTTTGGTAAAGTCACACAAATTAAACATTGAAGTCCATGTTGCACAAAAATAAACAATGAAGTTTATAATTACTATGTTGTTGTTTTTTTTACAGTGGGTCATATTATATTATATCTTTTAGTTTGTCAGTGCGTTTTGTGGTGTTAGGAATTGTTTTTTTTGCGCATTCCCGCACTCAAAACGTGCGTACACCACCTCCTGAGCTGGCGTAAGATTTGAGCGTGCCGTACGCCAACGTCCATATTGATAAATCTCAAAGTCACCATGGTTTTGGGTGTACGCCAGGTGTACGCTGGAAATTTGGTGTACGCACTTTTGATAAATGAGGGCCAGTGAGAGTAGAGGAAGGGTCAGAACCAGGGAGAGAGCCAGAGAAAGCAGCACAAGGAGACAATATTGCCAGCACCAGCACAGGGGACAGGAGCACAGTCTTTAGTTCAGATCTCAGTGACTGCACAAAGCTGTACCAACCACACCCCCAGTGTATCGAGAAACAAATACTTCCAAACAAGTCATTGGCATTTCAAGAGAAATGGTACCAAGACTTTCCATGGCTACATTACAGTCCATCATTAAGAGGGGTCTTGTGTTTTTACTGCAGCAAAGGTGTTTCTAATCAGTACTCTTTAGGTCATAGACCTGATGCGGCTTTCATTAGTACAGGCTTTAGAAATTGGAAAAAAGCCATTGAAAAATGTACAGCACACCAGACCTCCCAAGCCCACCGACATTATGTGACTGTGAGTGCACATCAGTCAAACCCAATCAGTGCCCAGTTATCCAGTGCATGGGGTAAACAGCAGGAGGTGGCAAGACATTGCTTGAAGAGAATTGTTAGCTCTGTACGGCATGTGGCAAGGCAGAGACAATCTTTAAGAGGCCATACTGATGAAAGTGGGAATCTGTATCAGCTCCTGAAACTTAGGGCAGAAGAGGATGATCCTATTTTATTGAAATGGTTAACAGATCGCACCATTGCATACACAAGCCCTAAATCACAGAATGAAATCCTGAAAATTATGGCCAATACAATAATCCGAGGCATTGCAAGTGAGATTAGGTCTCCAGCCCTTGTTCAGTTTTCTGTAGTAGTTGATGGTACCCAGGATATTTCTGGTGTTGAGCAGGAAAGTGTCTGTCTGCGCTATGTGGACCATGACCTTGTTCCACATGAGGAATTTATTGGATTATACAGTTTGTCAGAGACAACAGGCCAGGGCATTGCCAAGATGGTAACTGATGTGCTGTTGAGGCTCAATCTGCCCATGTCTGCTTTACGTGGGCAGAGTTACGATGGCGCCTCAAACATGGCAGGAAAGTACAGCGGTGCACAGGCAATAGTGAGGGAACAGCAGCCATTAGCCCTCTATGTGCATTGTGGTGCACACTGTGTCAATCTAATCACACAGGCTGGCTGCTCAGCCTCCCCAATGATCCGGGACTGCCTTTCTTGGGTCCACCAGTTAGGCATCCTTTTTAGCCAGTCAGGAAAATTTAAGAGAATGTTTGAAAACATAGTTACCTCTGAAAATGTACCCATCACCACACTGAAACCCCTTTGTCCAACCAGGTGGACTGTGCGCAATTCTGCTTTAATAACTGTGCTAGGGCAGTATGAGCGGGTACTTGGCAGCCTAGAGGAGATGGCAAAAAGTACATCGAGGACAGCTTCAACTGCCAGTGGCTTATTTGAGCACTTCAGCAAAGGTAAGACTGTGTTGGGCCTCACACTTGCTTCTGCTGTTGTTGGAGAGCTTGAGTGCCTAAACATTTCACTGCAGAAGAAGACCCAGACTGTCTCTGGTATGCAGGCTGCAGTAGATTGTGTCCGATCCTCTCTTCAGGGAAAGAGAAATGACAAGAGCTATCTTGAACTGTATGAGAAAGCTACAGCATTGGTTAACTCCACTGAATCAGTTGACTCTTTTGAGACAGCAAATTCAAGGCGCTTTGCTGGCAAAGCAGTGGATCATTACAGGGCAGAGTTCTTTAAAGTATTGGATTGTGTGGAGGTTCAGTTTGGTGACCGTTTCAATCAAGACAGTCTAAAAACTCTGAAAAACTTAGAGAGTGTCCTTTTGACCGGGGTGTTAACTGATTCAATAGTTGAGTACCCTGAGTTGCATAGAAGTTCTCTCTCAGTACAGTTGCCCCTCTTTCGCCAGAAATACCCCTGTAGCAGCAGTGGAGAGGCAGCAGAGGTCCTAAGGGGCATGCCAGTGGAGGTTCGGGGGTTGTTTGACCAAGTTGAGGTCCTGGTCAGAATTTTGTTGGTGGTGCCAGTGTCCTCATGTGAAGCTGAGAGGAGCTTCAGTGCATTGCGGAGACTGAAGACGTGGCTAAGGGCTACAATGGGCCAAGACAGACTCAACAGTCTTTTAGTCTGCAATGTGCACAAAGACATGCTGGACAGCCTTAACATAAACAAGATATGCCAAGAGTTTGTGGGGCCCAGTGATACCAGGAAAAATACATTTGGTACTTTTGTTTAGTGCCTGTCCTGTCATGCAAGTTTGATTTAAATTACAGCTATGTTTTATTACTACATATAGAGCAGTGGCTATAACCTAATAATTTTATTTGTTACAAAATAATTTTATTTCTTTAATATGGGGACACTTTTTCACAATATTGACGTTTTTCATTACTTTAAAGTTAAGTTGAAAACTTGAAGTAATAACTTATTTTTATTTTTTATTTTTTTCCTCTCTTTCTCTTCTGATCTCACTATACAGTTGTGTGAGGGTGTATTTCTAAAAGAGTGTAGTCATGCCTTTATTTGCTAGGCATGGTAAGTGTTTTTATAAATGTATGTTTTAATTATAACTGTGAAGCAACAACGTTGCTATTAAATGTGCTATATAAATAAATACATGTTGAAGTTAAGTTCAAATTCCATTGTATTTTGGTGGGTTGACTGTGCAAACAACTTAAAAAACATTGCAATAAAAAATGTTATGGTTTTGAAGAATTTTTTGGTCAATTTAGTCAGCTTTTCCATTGAACCAGAAAGAAACTTTGAGAAGAAGGATAATGGAATGGTCTCCATGCTGCACTAAGAATAGTAGTAAGGCTTTCCTCTCTGTACACATTTCCTTGCAAGTACAATTTTGCCTGTATTATTGGTGTCCCCTTCAAAAATTGTTCTTGAGAAATGTTATGTTTATTGTCCCCCCCAACATTTAGATGAAATTTTCGCCCCTGGTTATAGAATAATGATAATAAATGTGTCTGAAAAAACAGCGAGGCATTTTAATTATTTTAACTATTATTTTAACTATTGTTTTCTAAGTGTCGGCTAAAAACATATCTCCGCTGTTAAGCAGATGCGCTTTTAGAGAGAAATGCACCTTTCATACGGATAACATCAGAAGGTATTAGCTTTCGATTCGAGTTTGTTTGTTTAAAAGTGGACATTTCAAGCTTTAGCCTACATAGGCTATATTTTGTTTCAGTTCTCGCGCTCCAGTTCACGGAGATCATGAAAGTGCATACTGATTGTTTTGTTTTATTTTACAAAAGCACAACGTTTTTTTGTTATTATGAGTTTGCACAAATAAAAGTAGTTGCGAATAATGTATTATTATTTTCTGTATGACCAGAAATGATTGAGTATTTTAAGTTGTTTCCACTGTTGATAGGAAAATGCAAGTGTTCGCACCGTGAAAAATTTGAAAGGTAATGGAAACGCGGCTATAATAAGCTTGTCATTAAGTCACTTGTCACTTGTGATCGGTCGGACCACACCTGTAATTACCGCTTATGCCTATAGATGCCGCTAAACACCACTAAACGGAGATACATTTTTTCAAAGCAATGCAGCCTACAGTTTGAACAGTTTTACAGATGTTATCAGATGTTATCGCGGGCCGCCAGAAATGTTTCTGCAGGCCGCCATTGGCCCGCGGGCCGCACTTTGAGAACCTATGGTTTAAGTGAATCTCCAAGCCATTTTTACATATTTGTGTGTATATTTGATCGTTTAGATGCGCACACGAAGCCCAAAATATACGTTGCTTGTCTCGTTGCGGTGTGTTTGGAACAGCGTCTATTGCGTCAATTTTGGTACTTTTAATGCCCCGGGTTTCGGTACCCATCCCTAGGGACTGTTCGTTTTTTATTTAAGGGGCCACCGGAGGAGTTTTGAGATCTGTAGTCAAAAAATACATGACCCTCCCTTCGCCAGCAATAAGTTTTTCTATGACCCTCCAAAATGATTGTGAAAAAAGGCATGACCCTCCCCGATAATTTATTGATTAGCCTACTTCTGTACTGGTTTGCGCTTGGCAAAGATGTTCAGATAGCCATTGTTTTTTTTTTTACAACCATAAACTCTTGCTTTCTCATCTTACTAGGGCTGTAGAGTGTGTATCTATAGCACGAATGATATTTCTCGTATCATTTATATGCCAAAATGAGTTTTTGCGTACATATGATACGCACTTTATGGCGTGTAATATGCACGCCCTCCTCGTCCCTAATCCTACCCAAGGGGTTTACAGTGCGTATCATTTGAACGCAAAAACTCGTTTTGGCGTATAAATGATACGAGAAATATCATTCGTGCTATAGATACGCACTTTCATGAGATCGTGTTGGGCTGTAACGATAGACCAAACCTACGATTCGGTTCGTATCACGATTTTTGATTTTAGATTAGAAAAAAATCATGTTTTCGGTGCTGATGCGGTGTGACGCGTTCAACATTGCCGCTGCCAATAAAGCATCTAAAAGCTGTCACAAAGAACCAGCAAAAGTAATGATTATGAATATGTCAAATATAGCAAGGAGACATTTTAATTGTTTATTAATAAACAAGTGTTTTCTGTGTCGACTGCAAAGATGAAGTTGACGATGCGTCGTGATCTTCGCAGAACGCGCCAGAGAGAAATGCACATTTCATACGGATTACATAAGAGAGCAGTCTGTTTTCTTTCATTTTGAATTGTAAGTAGACATTTAAAAGTAGACATTTCAAGCTTTCTATATATTTCTCAGGTCTGTGAGGCAAGTAGCCTACCTTACGCTGAGTTTCGGTTCATTTATGAGACAAGAGTCCAGTTCACTCGCCGGCGCCTCCGTGTCATGATTATCTATTTTCTACTATATATTTATTAAGTCCAGGCAATTGGTTGATGAAACATTGATTAAAATTAAGATACAATTAATAAAATTGAGAAATTCACTTTAAAGACAGGCTTTGTGCTTTCTGTCTGAGGTCTCTGTGATTTTTTTTTTAAAGTCGCTTTCAGAGCAGTCATGTCCGTAATGGAGAACAGAAGTCATGTCACGCCCTTAACATTGTTTTTGTTTTTTTTTTTTTTCACATAAATGCGAACACGAAAAATAAAATAAAACGAATATTTTATGTTCTGTGGAGGCCGACCCTTCTTCATCCGGTGGGTATACATCTTTTGGTTTGCGCAGTGTAATTCATAGAATTACTAAAATATTTTGCCACCTAAAAGTTAAAGATTTTTTGTGTCACGTCACATGTGTATTTCCCTCATATTAAATATAAAACGCATGTGTAGACTGATATTTTTCTAATGTCTTGACTCCTTTATTAAGGGAGTATGGATATATTAACAGATGTTTCAATATATCGGTAAATGCATTTTCTGAGAATTTATTTTTCAAGTTTTGACTGCAAATGTCACGTTCATAACGCTGGAATTGCCCAATTTTAACGAATTTATCCTCAACTAGTTTTTTTGTGTAGGTCTACGTATTTTATTATGTTAACTTAAATAATACTAATAGTAATTTAAAGATGTGGTAGCCCTACATCTTACACATCACACTCCACTGTTATGGTGGCAATTTCAGTATATTTAGGCTACTCTCTAACATTATTGTGGAAACTAAAATATGGTAGTATCGCGCTACAGCGCACATTCTATCAGCTGCAGTTCTGGCGCCTCAGTCCCAATACTGTAAAACTCGATGTACATTCACATCACATGTTAATGCAGCGGTAGAGTTACACTCACAGGACACTGCAATTATTCGCAATCACAAAAGTTCATTATTTGCTCGTGCTTTAAAGCTTTGCCGGGTAAACATTCTGTTCTGACATGATGCACTTTTTCTGAGCGCGTACCGAAGTGCGCGTGCATGGTCAAACAGCGCCAAACTGGATTTTTGTTGGGTCAGACCCATCTGATATAGATGGGGGGCTGATACCGCGTGAGCAACATGGAGCTACATGTAAAAGATATGCAGCAAACAAGACACTTTGAAATGTTGCTGTTTTCATGAATATAAAAGTTGGGTGACCCTCCCCCTAGACTAAAAAAAGTTGGATGACCCTCCCCTCAACAAAGAATAAAAAGACATGACCCTCCCCTTTTTTCCTCCAGTGGTCCTTTCCATAAATACCGAACGGTCCCCTAGTCATGACTACTTGATGGGGCACATCATAAATAACTTATTATTAACAAACTATACATTAACATCAACTAAAGGCTTGTTAATGCATTATTTTGTCATGAGTTAACTTGAGGGGGCACATCATAATTAATTCACTGGTAACTACTTACCAAATTCAGCTCATGAGTTATCATAAACTTACTATTAAATACACATGTACTAGTACAACAAGTATTCAGCCCAGTTAAGTGATATTGTGTGGCTTTTAAAGAACG
Source organism: Squalius cephalus (assembly GCF_949319135.1). Taxonomy (NCBI): domain Eukaryota; kingdom Metazoa; phylum Chordata; class Actinopteri; order Cypriniformes; family Leuciscidae; genus Squalius; species Squalius cephalus. The sequence goes on from NC_137129.1 coordinate 23,064,081, forward strand.
GCCTGTGTCTGGATGGATAGTGAACTGTACTGATCATAGCAAAAATTCCCCTGACCTTAGTTTATGTTTCCTGTTTAATTTCCGGGCAAATGATATTAAGAACACTTATTATTCTTAATATTTTCAACAGAAGAAAGAAACTCATACAGATTTGGAACACTTTGAGGGTGAGTAAATGATGACAGAATTTTCATTTTTGGTTTAATCTTTCTCTTAAAGAAATTTTAATTGAAAATAAAAAAACTAATCTCTTTTATTCTTCAAGATAAACTTTAATAAAAAATTATCTGAGATATAGTTAATGGCCATAGCTCAGAGGTGTTTATTCCTCTTCATTAAGAGTTTAGCTCCTGCACCTGTCCGGAAGTTTTCATTAATCCTAATGACATATAGAAATATATACAAATATGCATTAGTTCCCCTTCGTCAGTCACTCTCTACGTTCGTCAGAGTTGACTGTGACAAACTGGGGATCTCGCTTGAGAGACCAATCCACTTCGAGTGTAAACTAAATGAGCCAATGCACATTGGCATGCGATAATTGCACCAGCTGCTGTGCATCGCGGTGCGAGCATATAATGAGCAGCAGGTGTGTCGCATCTTTGCTGTTACTGCTCTGCAATTTTATCTGAGAGTGTTTTAATTTCAAAAAACGAGTCTGCTTCTTCAGGAGAATGCCTCTTCAAACTGGTGTTGGTGTTACAAGCGCAGACAGCGCTGGCCGCAATTTCCCAGACAGCCGGCAAAACAGCTGTTTTCACAGTATTGCGCCTTCAATGAGAATGTGAGTGCTCACATCAGGCTTGCACTATCATCCTGTTTGTGTAGCCGTGGCCATCCCTGGGTGCTTCAGCACCAGAAAGAGCAGTTTCCTAAAAGAGCATTCACGGTTCGACACTGCGTCTTTTTCAAGATGTCATTCAAACCGTGTGGTTCTGGATGCGGTCGTTTCCTGTCCTCATTTGACCGCCACAATCACGGTTTCACATGCCTGGGCTTAAGCATGCTGAAACTGCGCTCGTGGGTGGTTCATGTTCTCTCATCAGAGCATGACCACGTCGGCATGTTGTTCGTCTACCCTTTCTCGTAAAGGCTTGAGCATTCAGCGTGCGTGTGCCGTTGAGCTGCCAGCTGACACGGCACGGCAACCCAGTGTGTGTCGTTCGCCGCTCTAGATGCACGGTCAAGACTCAAGTGCCTCAAATGAGGTGGAGTCCCTTTGCCTATTCCCCGATCTAGTTCCTCTTCTGGTGGCCAGAAGAGAAAAGGGCTACTTTGGCTAATAGCACTGGTGATCTGAGGATTACAGTGAGCGTTCCCCGTCGAGACCACCTCCTCGGGCCCCTCACTCCTCTAGCGCATCGCAAACATGATGAGACCACGTTCGTGGGTGGTTTATGCTCTCTCATGAGAGCATGACCACGTTGGCACGTGGTTGCTCTTGCCTTTCTCATAAGGGCTTGAGTGCTCAGCATGCAGTGTGCCATCAAATTTGACGACCATGTTCACTGTCTCGCATGCCTGGCAGCTTCCAGATGGGATTACTGGTCATTCTCATGAGGGACCAAGCATTTCATTCTGGGCTCCAGGGTAGGATCAGATGTCGATCGCTCCATCGGAGAGAGGGCTGTTACGCTCTGGAAATGAAGATGATGCTGAGTTCCCACTATAATGGTGGGTGTGGTCATGCTGAATCAGATTCAGACTTGACAGCCATACTTTCGCGGGCTACTCTGGGGGCGCCGTGCGACGCGTAATGCCTTGCCCCGCCTCCGTGCCTGCCCGGATGTGTGTGAAAAACTTTGGCAGTATGGAAGCATATTGGCGCCAATATGGCAAGCCAAACATGCCAAAATCTGCAGAAAAAGTTTCTCCTCTCTCACTACCCTTGGTGGTGGGGCGGCTGTGCTAATTGCAGACCGCCTCTTCCCTGCATGTGATGGCCATCCTACAAGTCTGTGGAAGGCCAAAACACTCAATGCACAAGGGTAGTTCTGAGTCGGGGTTGAGCTGCGCATAGTGACTGACCGTGGTTTAAGTCACAGCGCTGGCCCTCGGTCAGACAATGTCCACCCTGGTGGTCCATAAGCGGCCCATGGCTAAACCTTGCAGAGGTGCGAGACATCGCCAAAGTTCGCTTTCTCGATGCTCCCATCTCACGAGGTGGCCTTTTTCGGCGACACTGTTGGAGACTGTGCCCAGCAGTTCTCCACAGTTCAGAAGCAGGCTGAGGTAACCAAGCTTGCAGCTTGTCCCGATGTGCTACCAGAGTCATTCGTGGGCTGCCCCTCCGACTGTTTGTCACCAAGGGTGTCTGTCCCCTGCGAAAAAAAACAAACAAACTCTGTCACAGCCAACTCTACTGTGAGTCAACTCAACTCTAGTCCTTGCAGGAAGACGGCACCACCTGTCTCAGCAGCCTGAGATGTGCAACCCAGAGTTGGACACAGCTGCTCTTCCCTGGTGGAGGGCCGGGCGGAGAATCTTTTGTTTAGTCAAATTCTGTTCCGCCATTGGTGTCTCAGTCAGTGGTACCCAAATTCTCAGTAAGAGCAGCTTCTCTATCTCTGGGTCTCAAGAGGGAGCAGATGGCAGTGAGTGATGCTTCCATGCCTTGCCACTCCCGTCCCCCTCCTCTATCGCCAGCGGGCAGCAGTGTGCGGTTCGGGGACACCACCAGGCCTTCCCACGCACCCTCTGCCCACCCTGGAACCAGGTTAGTGTTGCAAAGCACACTCGGACCCCACTTCGGGCCGCCTCAGGGCCTCCCGTGTCGAGTTCCTGTTTTCCACCTCACTGCTCCACCCCGGGTACGTCAGTGGTCCTGTTGGGATCTCTTTTCTCAGCTTTCATTTGAAAGCCATGTTTCTAGGATCTGTAAAACCGCATTCTTCCATCTTAAAAATATATCTAAATTAGGACATATGCTTTCAATGAAAAATGCAGAACAGTTCATGCATTCATGACCTCAAGGATAGATCATTGTAATTGCCCTACACGCTTAATAAACAAAGTCCAGTTGGTCCACAATGCAGCAGCTAGAGTTCTTACAAGAACCAGAAAGTATGACCATATTAGCCCCATTCTGTCAACACTGCATTGGCTCCCTATTAAACATCGTATACATTTTAAAATATTGCTGACTATTTACAAAGCACTAAATGGTTTAGCTCCCCAGTACTTGAGCGAGCTCTTAACGCATTATAGTCCTCTACTGTGATCTCAAAATTCCGGCCAGTTGATAATACCTAGAATATCAAAAACTGCAGGCGGTAGATCCTTCTCCTATTTAGCACCTAAACTTTGAAACAGTCTTTCTAACATTGTCCGGGAAGCAGACACACTCTGTCAGTTTAAATCTAGACTAAAAACGCATCTCTTTTACCTGCCATTCATATAGAACATTATACCTTTCTATTATTCAAATCAGTTAAATGATTATTAGGCTGCATAGATAAGGTCAGCCAGAACCAGGGACACTTCCTATAACACCTGATGTACTCGTTACATCATAAGAAGAATGGCATCTACGCTAATGTTAGTCTCTCTGTTTATTCCGAGGTTTACTGAAGTCAGCCGGATCTGGGCCATATCCAGATTAGATGGTGGACCTGCGCCTAGACCCATCCATGATGCATCCCTGAGGTACCAGTCTCATCAGCCCTTTGAAGGCCTCATCGACACGACAGCCATCGGCACTAATCCTCAACAAACTCGTCTCCATACTGGCGTGATGACTCCGACTTCCAACCAGATGGAACTAGATAAATATTCTGAATGTTCTGATCCAATCTAACTTCTGACCTGTAATGCTGTCTGAATCATAATCATACACTGTTCGCTCGTTGGCCAGAGGAGAACTGGCCCTGACTGAGTCTGGTTTCTCCCAAGGTTTTTTTCTCCATTCTGTCACCTGATGGAGTTTTGGTTCCTTGCCACTGTTGCCTTGGCTTTTGGCTTGCTTAGTTGGGTACATTTAATATTCAACAATATTACTGATCTGCCTTACTTAAGGTGGACGATGACGCAATTTTCTTCTAAAAACAAACTTTGTTGTATTATTTTAACTGTGTTATCACTGTGAAGCTGCTTTGACACAATATGTATTGTAAAAAGTGCTATATAAATAAAGGTGACTTGATTTGACTTGACTCGGTATGGAGTTAGACTCTGTCAACCAGACAGCACGACTGCAAAGGAGCGCGTCTGGTTCACGAGTTCACACTTACAAATAAGTCAGATAGAATAAATGCGTATTTGGCATGCTGTCCGAGGAGAGGGCTCCGGGCTCGGTATTCGGCCTGAACCCAGAGTACTCCCCCCGTATTCCTGGCTGTGAAAGAACAAGCCAAGAGTGAGGAGTCGGGGTGGTGGAGGGATGCTGAAAACTGTCAAGGAATGTTAGGTGAGTTGACAGAGTGAATATATATATGCTTCCTCTCATGCTGATAGGGTAGACATGGTAATTGTTTGATGACGAGTTGATTGATTGATTATTTAAACGTGCTCCTCCCAAACTTTGTTAATGAAACATCATTTCACAAGTTCACACATAAGCCAGATAGAATAAATGCGTATTTGGCGTGCTGTCCGAGGAGAGGGCTCCGGGCTCTGTATTCGGTCCGAACCCAGAGTACTCCCCCAAAAGCTGCAAATAAATGCAGGACAGACACCAGAATGATGCTGATGACCCCCCAAAAACTTGCGGAGTGCAAAGCTTAAGGTATCAGTCGTGGGAAGGGGTTAGTCGCTGGAAGGCTTCTTGTAACATCGGACGGGAGTTGGTTGTCATGACGTTGGATGGGTGTGCCTCTCAGATGGTAGGCTGGGGATGGTCGTACGTGATGTACTTCTGTGGAAGAGAATGGTATAACCGCTGCAGTGGAAGCAAGTTTGATGGAGAACTAGCTCCTGCAGGAGCGGAGGAGATGACACTGCTGCGGCAGTGGATCAAACTTGCTTTCGACTTGCTTTCCAACTATCTGATGCAAAAGGATGGAGAATTGAGTACTTGTGGGAACGGAAGAGGAAACACTGCTGCGGCAGTGAAAGTGAGTTGGATGGAGAAACGGAGCTCCTGCGGGAGTGGAGGAGATGACACTGCTGCGGCAGTGGAGCAAGTTTGGACAGAGTAACAGAGCTCCTGCGGGAGCGGAGTAGATGACACTGCTGCGGCAGTGGACCAAACTTGCTTTTCAACTTGCTTTTAAATATCCAAAACAATTTTGGACATAGAACTGAGCTCCTGCGGGAGTGGAGTAGATGACACTGCCGCGGCAATGGACCAAACTTGCTTTTCAACTTGCTTTTAAATATCCAAAACAATTTGTACATAGAACTGAGCTCCTGCGGGAGTGGAGTAGATGACACTGCTGCGGCAGTGGAGCAAGTTTGGACAGAGTAACGGAGCTCCTGCGGGAGCGGAGTAGATTAGCTGTAGTAGAAAGACTTGGTTTTGACTTGCTTTTAACTGTCCGATGAGCCAGTTGGGTGGAGAATGGTCTCCTGTTGGAGGAAGAGATGATGCTGCTGTGGTGTTGGAAACAACTTGCTTTCAAACTGTGATCCGAAAGGTGAGTGGGACAGAGATCTGAGCTCCTGTTGGAGTGGAAAATAGCACTGCTGTGGCAGTAAAGCGAGTTAGGATGGGGAACGTGGCTCCTGCAGGAGTGGTGGCCTGTAGGGTTGGGTGTATGAGAAGTTGACAAAAAGAATTCAGCTGATGAGGGTTCGTTGGGCTTCTTTGATATGGAAGCGATTTAAGCGGATGTAACTCTCGAAGGTCTTCGATGACCAGCGACCAAGTGCTTGGATCTGCTGCTGTGAGAGGCCTTTTTGGGCAGCTGTGGTTGCTGTGCCTATGCGAAATGAATGGCTGGAAAAGTCGTCTGCTGGGATGCCTGAATGGAGCAAAACAGACTTAAGGTGTTTTTGAAACCAGAAACGTCTGACGGGGCAGTTGGAGTTGTCTGCGAAAAGTGGGTCGGAAGAGGATTTAGTCTGTGAATTTCTGAAAAGCAAGTAGGCTGAGAGAGTTTGGTATGGTTGGATTGGTGATGAGAGATTGAAAAGGTATATGAAATGGCCTTTCCTGGTTTGATCTGTCTTACTTTGCTTTATGAAGTAGGAGATGGTTTCGTTGTCTAGCACTGCTAGATCTGTGATTGTGGGGTGGACATTTGGGTTAAAGCTGGAAGTGATGGTGAGTTCTGAGCATCTGAGGAAACCGAAAAAAGCCACTATGAACATTGCGTCCAGTGTGCGGGCAGTGTTGGTGGAGTGGTAGCCTCGGCGGAGTGTGGAGATGCATATAATAAGTATGTCTAACGTTATTGGTTATCTGACATCTGGGCGAGTAGGTTTGGTTTTTTGGATGCCTTTGATGAGCATCGATGTTTGAGAGTTTGCTATCTCTGAGGAAGGCAAACCAAAAATGAGTTTGTGGAAGAATTGGATTCTGCTTAGATAACCCTTGATGGAGCAGGCTTTGAGGTTCTTGATGCTGTTGAGATAGGATTGAGATGAAGTTATGGCGAGCAGAGAAAAATTGGGAAAAGGCAGGTTGTATGTGAAGTGGAAAGACTTAAAATGCTTCCATGCAGTTAAGTAGGATTGGAGGGTGCTGGGTGAAACGGCTTGAAGAATGGAATTAAGAGAGGCATCAAGAAGTGGTTTTAATGGGTGGTTTATGTGGATATCAGCTCTGAATAGTGAGGTACTGAGGTTGGGAATGGGTCCATGTCTGGAAAGACTTAAAATGCTTCCATGCAGTTAAGTAGGATTGGAGGGTGCTGGGTGAAACGGCTTGAAGAATGGAATTAAGAGAGGCATCAAGAAGTGGTTTTAATGGGTGGTTTATGTGGATATCAGCTCTGAATAGTGAGGTACTGAGGTTGGGAATGGGTCCATGTCTGGTGACAGCAACCTGAATTTCTGGAAAGCAAAACGGAGAGAGTCAGCTATTTGATTTTTGGACCCGGGAACATGTTTTGCAGTTATGATGAACTGATCGCAGGCTGCAATCAATTCAATTCAAATGAGCTTTATTGGCATGACTTGTACAGTATTGCCAAAGCATTGGCCATAACATAGGCAATGAACAAATAATCAATAAAATTAATCAGTAAACAAATGCATGAATACATTTATAAAAAAAAATAATAAAAAAAATGTAAAAAAAAAAAGAATAAATCAGTATCAAATGTAAAAAAAAAAAAAAAACAATTACTAAAATATCAAACAATCAAAATAATAATTATTTTCATGGCATGAGACATATTTTGCAGCAATTATTTCACATTTAAACAATCCAAATAAGGCATCTTAGGAGAGGCATTAGTGCGGGGGAATTTGAGCGGCCTTTGTTGATGCAATGCACGGTTGCTTCGTTGTTGCAGTGCACTATGATGCTGTTAGTGTTACCATTCTTTACCCCACAGGAAAGCTGCTACCACTAAAGGATACAACTCGAACAGCGCTGAGGATGTTAGTGACTGCAGTGAGTCTAACAGCTGGGCGGGCCATGTAAACGTGAACCAACGGCCTTGGTAGAATCCCCCGAAACAGATAGAGGGAGCAGCGTCGGTGAACAGTTGGATATCCACAGGGAGAGAAATCAGATTATTATAAAAAAAGGACAGGCCGTTCCATTGTTTAAGGAAGGTTAGACAGAAACTGAGCTCCTGCAGGAGCGTGAGGGGACATCACTGCGCGGCAGTGAAGGCAAGGTTAGCCAGAGAAACTGGACTCCAGTGGGAGCAGAATGGACTGCTGTGACAGTGAAGAAGGTTAACCAGAGGAACGCCAGAGACGGAGCTCCTGTGGGAGCGGAGGAGATGACACTGCTGTGGCAATGTGAGAAGCGAGTGGAATCCTGCGGGAAAGGTGGATATGGTGAGCTTGTAGGTTTAGAGTTTAGAAGGCAGTCTTGCACGATTATGCGCATCTGAAGTTTAAGTGGCCGAGCAAAGATAGCAGGTCACATTTAGGACAGTTTAAAATGTCTGGGAAGGTGGGTGAGACCAGAAATATCCTTTGATTTCTCCTCGTGCAGTGCGGCCTGGAAATTAACTGTATCCAAGTTAATGCCCAGAATTCAATGGATGTGGCTAAACCCATGGTTTATCCTGGGTGACTGGAATCCAAAGCTCACCGGAAACCGTGTAGGGCTGAGAGATCGATTGCTAAATTATTTTTATTTTATTTATTTTGAATGAATACATGAGAAGCCTAAATGGTTTATAACCTGCGTATATTCACCTCTGACACATCGATTTGATACTGTAGTCGTTGTTTGATCATCAAACAGCAAAGTACAATCTGATTTAGATGATCGTTTGTTCCTTTATCTGTTGCTGGTTCATTTATTTAATGAAGCTCAAAAGAGACTCACTTATGATGAAAGACAAAGAGCTTTCATAGAATTTTGCGCCTTGAATTTATCCAATTGTGTTTGAAAATCACTAAGGACTACTAACTTTGCTGTGGAAACACACTGCTTGTATGAATTTTTATTCAAATTTTTCTCTTCATTTCTATGGGTCACATAACCTGCTGATTTTGTTTGTTCTGAATCAGGTTTTTACCAGTGGTGAAGCTTTGGTTTTAAATTACTTTAAAAATAAAAATACATCTGTGCTATAACTAAGTTTCTAAGCGATTTTTGTAGATAAATTTAAGACAGCGTTAACGATAGGTTCTTAATGATTCTGTGTGCATGCAATCTGCACGTAATGTGCGAGCTACTGTTTGTACGTGTGAGGTTTGTACGTGTGAGTTTAAGCCACAAGGAAGCAGCGCGTTAATGACGGAAATTAATTTGAACAGAAACCAATTAAAACGTGTATTCCACCGATCAAAATGAATATCCAGATGGCATAACTGTGCTTGTGACTCAACGACTGAAGAGATGCGAAATTTAACCAGGGACATTAAAACGAGAAGGTTTTGAGCTGAGCACTCACGGAGTCGAGCCAGCGGGGGTTGAGAGTGTGAGCTGGCCGGCCGGGACTGAATCTGCGGCGTGGCTTACTGAGGGCCTGCTGCGGCGGCCTGGTCCTGGAGGAAGGCCCGTTTCTTTGTGTGAAGAGGGCGGCATTGCCCGAGACACGAGCGTGGTGCTTGGTGGGCCTTATTGTCCATTTCTCTATTGCAGGAATTATTGAATGGTCCAGTTTAGAGAAATGCGCGGAAGGAGATAGCGGATGTTTCGCCCGTGGTGGCGAGGAGGACCCATTTGTTTGGGCCTGACGCCCGCGAGATAACACCAGAGGATTGCGGCAAAGATTCCTGAAGGACTAAAGATTTTTCATTGGACGGGAGAGCTCATTTCGGAAATGTTAGGAAGGTAGGGCGGGGCCAAATGCTGAAAACTGTCAAGGAATGTTAGGTGAGTTGACAGAGTGAATATATAAATGCTTCCTCTCATGCTGATAGGGTAGACATGGTAATTGTTTGATGACGAGTTGATTGATTGATTATTTAAATGTGCTCCTCCCGAACTTTGTTAATGAAACATCATTTGGTGTTAAACTGCCTCTGCCACCGGCTGGGCGGGCCACGTACAACGGGCATGCAGTCTCAGGTCTGTGGACAGGGCCCCAACTGCATTGGCACATCAATTGCCTCGAGTTGCTTGCAGTACGCCTTGCGCTGGGCCTTCTCAAGGGGCCGCTACATGGCAAGCATGTACTGTTCCGTACGGACAGCACTGCGACCGTTGCGTACATCAACTGTCAAAGTTGTCTACGCTCCAGCCGCATGTCGCAACTCGCCCGCCATCTCCTCCTTTGGCGTCAGAAGCATCTGAGGTCGCTTCATACCATTCACATCCCAGGAGTGCTCAATCGTGTAGCCAACAAGCTCTCACGACAGCCTACGCTTCCGGGAGAGTGGCGACTCCATCCCCAGGCGGTCCAGCTGATATGGGACTTCTTTGGAGCTGCACAGGTAGATCTGTTTGCCTCTCCGTACTCGACCCATTGCCAGTTGTTTCAGCTTGCCCCAGGATCTGCGCAAGTATGCGTTGAAGAGTTAAAGATCCTGTCACTGAAGACAGTGCTCCTGACTCCTCTGGCTTCCATCAATAGGGTAGGGGACCTGCAAGCATTTTCGGTCGACGAATCGTGCCTAGAGTTAGGACCGGCCAACTCTCACGTTTTCCTGAGACCCCGGCCCGGATCCATGCCCAAGGTTCCTACCACTCCCTTCAGGGATCAGGTAGTGAACCTGCAAGCACTGCCTTCAGAGGAGGCAGACCCAGCCCTGGCTTTTCTCTGTTCCGTCTGCTCCTTGCGGTTATACGTGGACAGAACACAAAGCTTTAGGACCTTAGACCAGCTCTTTGTCTGTTACGGAGGCCAGCAGAAGGGAAAGGCTGTCTCCAAGCAGAGGTTAGCCCACTGGATAGTGGATACTATTGTCTTGGCGTACCAGTCTCAAGACATGCCTTGCCCGTTCGGGTTGCGAGCACACTCAACTAGAAGTGTTACTTCCTCCTGGGCGCTGACTCAAGGCGCCTTGCTGACAGATACATGTAGAGCTGCGGGCTGGGCAACACCCAACACATTCGCTAGATTCTATTGCCTTCGTGTATAGCCGGTAACTTCCCATGTACTCGCCACAGTGGCCAGTAGCGTGAAGGACCTGTTCTTAGTGACGGCTTGCAACGCCACTCCCGCCTGCTGGGCCGGATACGTGCGTCTATTTGCTCCAGTGGTTTTCCCCAGTAATGGCTAACCCTGTCAAGTTCTTCCGTACCCCTGCGGCAGTCAGACGTTGCGGAGTGTCTGACCCCAGGCCTATACTCATATGCTTTGTGGAACTTGTGCTAGGCTGGGTGTCCATATGTAGTGGTCCCTGCAGTGACCCCATATGTGCATTCTTCCATGATCAGCTCCTTTGCGGACAAGCCCGTGTCTTTCCCTCAACAGAGTCCACTCTGTCGTCTCTGCTGGTGTTCTTTCCTCCCTAGAACTAGACTGGAACCATCCCAGAGACTGCCATATGTTGTGCTACACTGCTCGGCTAGTCCATTTGTGTTACTACTACAGTACCTCCCTCCGGGGGAGGATGTGGCTTCTGCAGCATCCCCTTCTCCAAGGGCATGCTTTCCCAGCATTATCCAAAGTCACACTGAGTAGGTCTTGGGGAACAGCAGTGACTGACCTTCTCTGCTTAGAGCTCCTACTTTCTGCCCAACACTGCGTTCAGGCCAGGAGACTCAAGTGGAGCGCTGGAAGGGCCAGCAGCAGTGGCGTGTTGGTAGATATCCCCAGTTTGTCAGAATCAACTCTGACGTACGAAGAGAGTGACTGATAAAGGGGAACGTCTCGGTTACGTGTGGTAACCTTTGTTCCCTGAGGAGGGAACGGAGACGTACGTCCCGTCGCCACGGTTGCTGAGCCTCCACTGCCAATGTGCATTGGCTTGTTTAGTTTACAGTATAGGTGGATTGGTCTCTCAAGCGAGAACCCCAGTTCGTCAGAATCACTTCTGACGCACGTCTCCATTCCCTCCCCGAGACGTTTCTGTTGTAGGTAGGGCTGGGTATCGATTTCGATACTTTTTAGGGACCGACCGAATTGCCTCCATACTATCAAATATAAAAAAAAATGTCTTGTCATTCGGAACAAAATTTCGATACCTGAGGGGTTAATCTTGTCAACGTCAGTGAAACAATAAGCATGCAGCATGTATGATATGCGCATATCAAGTGCTGGCATCCAGAAAAAACACTAGTTTACGTTGGCTTGATGGCAACAGTGTGCGATTCAATGAATGGCACATACAAGCACCGCGTGCGTCAAGTCAAGTCAAGTCATCTTCATTTATATAGCGCTTTTAACAATGTAGATTGTTTCAAAGCAGCTTTACAGAGATAAACGTATAATTTAAGGTAACAGAGATTGTTTTGCTTTATAGCGGTTCTTTAATATAGTTATTTTCCAGCTAAAGTTAGTTTTGATTGATTCGCTTCCATCGCAACGATCATTTGTTATTAAATTAGGGGCCGCTAAGACGACACCATTCTCTCTACACAGACTTTAAACGCGAACCTGTGAGAAACGCTGATGGCGGTCACATGCGCATTAAGAATTGGTTCTATAGTTATGTGCGTTTGAATATATGTGCGCAGGTTTGGAATTCCCTACAAACCAATACCTAAAAAAAGTACTGGCGTTTCCTTATAATTTTTGATACAGAATTTTATTTTATTTGATCAATTCGGGGTAGGTACGCGAATTGAGTTTCCAAACAACGCTTTATCTGTAGAGTGGTAAAGGGATCCTCCATAGGGAGAGACAAGTTGGCACTTCAGCACTGCGTTGGATCGGGTCCAGGCGAAGGTCCTTCATCAGAACTGGATACGGCCTGGATCCGGCAGGCTGCGGGAAAACCTCGGTATAAACAAAGACACTAAAATTAGCGTAGATGCCATTCTTCTTATGATGTAACGAGTACATCAGGATTTTTGGGAAGTGTTCCCGGTTCCATCTGACATAATCTATGCAGCCTAACATTGAATTATAGAAGTCTATAATGTATTATGTGAATGCTAGGTCAAAGAGATGTGTCTTTAATCTTGCTTTGAACTGACAGAGTGTGTCTGCTTCCCGGACAATGGTAGGAAGACTGTTCCAAAGTTTTGGTGCTAAATAGGAGAAGGATCTACCGCCAGCAGTCGATTTTGATATTCTAGGTATTATCAACTTGCCGGAATTTTGAGATCGCAATAGACGTGAAGGACTATAATGCGTTAAGAGCTCGCTCAAGTACTGCGGAGCTAAACCATTTAGTGCTTTGTAAGTGATAAGCAATATTTTAAAATTGATGCGATGTTTAATAGGCAGCCAGTGCAGTTTTGACAGAACCGGGCTAATATGGTCATACTTCCTGGTTCTGGTAAGAACTCGAGCTGCTGCGTTTTGGACCAGCTGTAGTTTGTTTATTAAGCGTGCAGGACAACCACCGAGTAGAGCATTACAATAATCTAGCCTTGAGGTCATGAACGCATGAACTAACTGTTCCGCATTTGTCAATGAGAGCATATAGCGTAATTTAGATATAATTTGAAGATGGAAAAATGCGGTTTTACAGATACTAGACACGTGACTTTCAAATGAAAGATTGGTATCAAAGAGCATACCCAGGTTCCTAACCGACAACGAAGACTTAACAGAGCAGCCATCAAGTGTTAGACAGTATTCTAGGTTATTACGTGAGGAAGTTTTTTGTCCAATAATTAGAATCTCTGTTTTTTCAGAATTAAGTAGTAGGAAATTACGAGTCATCCAATTTTTTATATCAGCTATGCATTCTGTTAATTTTGTGAATTGGTAAGTTTCGTTAGGTTTTGAAGAAATATACAGCTGAGTATCGTCGGCATAACAGTGAAAGCTAATGCCATGTTTCCTAATGATATCTCCTAATGGTAGCATGTACAGAGTGAACAGCAGCGGTCCTAGTACTGAGCCTTGTGGTACGCCATACTGAACTTGTGATCGATGAGACATCTCTTCATTTACTGCTACAAACAATGCGTCACACGTGCTGTGTAGTGGGAACCACGCATCTGGGCCATTCATTGATGCAGAACATCCAGGATTCAAAGTATTCTCACTTTGATAACATTTCATTTGAGAGAAACTATCATCATATCATAGAAGAAAGTCTAGACGGCAACCCATCAAAATAAAAAGTTTGGTTTAACTTAAAGAAACCATAGAAATATATTACTCTTGTACAGTATAATGTTCATCTTAATGTAATACTACTACTAAAACTACTACTAATAATAAAAATACAAATATTGTTTAAAAAAAGTCTTCCATGTTATTATTTTTACAGTAAACCTCTGTTGTGTAGCACTTGTTTGCCAAAAAAATTAAAGAGCTTGTTTAATTTTTTATTTTAATAAAAGATAAATTAATGTTTTATGCCTTCATTTGATTTGATTGATCAAAAAAAATAACTAATAAATAATTTCATAAGATCCTATTATTGTATACAAATTAATAACTTAAGTTGTTTTTATGAATTCAATTAATTAGATATGTTTTTGATTAAACCATTAAAATGGAATATAGACGAAATTAAACGGAAAGCACAGAACTGGGTAAAAATAAAATGGAATTTGGAAAGAAATTAAAAACATTAAGAATGTATTTTTTCTTAAACTGTTAATAAATTGCTGTTAAATTGTAGAGCCCGACCGATTTAACGGTCTGCCGATTTTATCGGCTGATATGAGCCTGTCACAGATATCAGTATCGGCGTATATGGCTCAGATATGCCGCCGTTATGAAATTTTTTTTACAAAACATATAACGCGGAAAAAATGCTTGTAAATTGTGTAACTATGTAGTTTGTCCAGCAGAACGCGCTCCGTTGTTTGCTAATGACGACCCATGTCACTGTAGTGACACCAGCCAACCCTTTCACTTCAGTAAAAGGAGGAGGTCTCTTCTTCAGACACAGTGTAAGATGCGCACACATTAGCTTCCACTCCACAAGGTATGAAACATGGCTAGCAAGCTAATGTAGCAAACGAGTATGATAAGCTCGTTGTGAGAGTAAAAGACTGGGACTTTGTTTATTTACTTTATAGCATTGCGTCTCACCAGGGGGCTGTTCCATAAAAGACGCTTAGAAAAGCGGGGATTAAACTCCAAAACCGGACTTGAATGAGCCTTACAAATGAGTTGGGGCTAAAGTGGTTCCATAAAAGGTAATTGAAGCTCACGCAATCTCACTAATTTGATCCAGGTTTATCTAGTCTAGATAATTGCGTGTGCACGCGTTTCTTAAGCAGCCCTAGAGGTCGATCGTTTGTATTAAATCGATCCACCATCAAACAGCGTATATTTTGTGCTGTTTTATGCGTTTGTAACATGTTTTTTTCCCCCTCAGTGCAAAACTTACATTTTACAGTTATATTCTCCATCTGTAAATGTTCGAAAGTCATGAAAATGTATCCATTTTGCTGCTAATTTTCATATTGAACGAGCGCTGCTGCGCGCATGCGCGCCAAATAGGAGCGCAATAATTCTGACTAAAATATACATTTTGCTTGGAAAATTAATATGCGATATTTTATAACACTAGAAATATCTTCTAATTATAATAATTTATCTTTAGGATGTTGGATAAGTTGCACTGAACTTCTAGCGAACAGAAGTACTTCAGTGAAGTAGCCTATAATTCAGGGAAGATTTTTTTTAAGAAACTAAATATATAGAGATACAAAATATAGTTTTGGGTATATGCTACTTAATAAAGATGATGTATACTTATTTAGAATGCTGAGAATTACAGCTTTTAATGCAATATTTTTTTGGAGAAAGCAAGAATCCCCAGTTTTAAATGAGTAGATTTAGTTTCTAAAGTACATTATGGAGAGGATAACATTAAATTAAGAGCAAATGTATACATTTTGAAAAGATATGTGCAACTCTAAAATTAAAGAATATTCCATAAAATAAAGGAATATATATTAGCCTACATACATTTTTATATAACCCTCCCTCCCTTTTATTTCTAGTTATTTGTTATTTTATTTATTTACTTATTTAATATTGAATATTTGATATTCAAATAATATTACTTGAATAACTATTAGGAATTATGTGTCATTATAAGAGTTTGATATAAATATGTTAATGTTAAATTTTTATTACTATTTATTTATTGTTTTTTGTCTTTTCCCCCTTAAATCATATGTAAAAGTGTCTAACTATGTACTTTTTGGTTATTGTTCTAATCATGTGTGTTTTTAGGCTATGTGTTGGTGGGTATTATCACAAAAGAAAAAAAGTAGAAGGGAAAAATAAGGAATATTTATTGGGGGAAAATATGATGTCTTTAAAGGAACTGTCAATTTGTATAATTGTGTTAAGTGTGTTTGAATTGAAAGACATAATAAAGTACAATATATATATATATATATATATATATATATATATATATATATATATATATATATATATATATATATATATATATATATATACTAAAATATTTGTTATTTGGACATTAGATGTGCCTTATTTAGAATTTTAAACCTGTGTGTATATTTTTATGATAGCAATAACTGTAAAGTGACTATTGTAATGGGGTAAATCAAATGTAGGCTAATACTGTCAATTACTAAGCTCAGATTCATCTTACCAGTTAAAATGTATACTCTGCTTTTGTAATTATTTATTTTTAATTTTGTGATTTTAGCTTCTGCTTTACAAAGCTTTTTTCAGATTGTGTTCTAATGTTCTTCTAATCATAAACATGTACTACAGCTGCCAAACAAAACCAGAGAGAAATGTATTCATAAATCTTTAAAACAATCTAATTAAATCTTGGGCACGAAACATTCAGCCAGTAAAAAAAGAAAACCTGTAGTATATATATATTGTATTTAGGCCTATCTATCTATCTATCTATCTATCTATCTATCTATCTATATAGGTCTATATTGTCTAATTTATCATTGTAGCCTTATTTAAGTTGATTTTCTGTATACTGTGTATTTATTTTTGGACTAATAGTGGTTAATAAAGTCCAATAATGGTATGAGAGAGTGTCAGTGGTAATATCATTGTGTTCTTGTTGGTCAGTGTTAGAGGATCTGTGTAACAACTGAGGCTTAGCCTGACAGTTAGCCTGCCCTGGACCAGGCTAGTTTCCCAGCATAAGTTGCCAGGGTAACTGAGTTTGAACTATTTTAAGTTTGCTTTATGAAACAGAATCCACCGACAATAAGTCTGACTAACCGAAATAAGCCTGGCTTATACTCTAATCTTGTTTTATGGAACAGCCCCCAGGGCTGCGTTCAGCCCCGACAAAACGTTGCACAACGTTTTTTAAACAGAAACGGTGATGCGTTGAACACACTGTTCTGATGACGCAAGAGTTGCAACTATGGCAGCTGAGAAGGCCATTCTTTGTGTTCTTTGTGAAGAATTTTTGGAGCCTGATGAAGTCGAATATGTGTTTAATACTACAAAATATGCCCGATGTTACAGTAACTGCACTTGCCGCCCAGAACAAAAGAGAACATCCCAATCGAGTGAAGGGATTGCTGAAACTGAAATGGAAGCACACATCTTACCTAATTCAGACTAAAACACATCTATTTAGCCTCAAAGATACTTTATTTGTAGTTCATACTGTTTTAATACCCTGTATTTTCTTTCTCATTTTTAGGAAAAGCATTTAATTACCATGTTTGTCTGTTGCTGCATGAACAAGACACCAGACGTGAGCGGCGCGATGCGACAAAAGACAGTTGAACCCATTATAATCAGTGATGTTGTCTACACTGGATGCGACGCGCGCGACAAATCTGATGCCTCATTCTATTTATGACATACTGACGCAAAGGAGAAATGCATTGTAATGCTTTGCTGCATCCAGGGTAAACGGCTATTGCGAAGCGAGTAGCAACGGCAGTGCCCGTATGCGATTATTTTTGTGCCTTTAAAATTGAACGTAACTTTTCAAGAAATAAATGAAAATATAAATTGAAACTTAATAAAATGTCTCGCAGAGAGATATAAAATAAATCACAGGCAAATTTTTTTACTTTGTTTTTAATTCACTGCATGTTTTACTAACTGTTTTCTCTTTTTTCTTTCGCTGATCTCTCTTTTCGCTTTTCTTTCGCTGAGTTTTCATTTAACGCTTCTGAAGTTTTTATTAACGCTCCCTGAGTTTTCATTCGCCATTCAGGCACATAACTTTTGTGGGGGCGGGGCTAACAGCGATGTGTTCTCATTGGATACTGAGTTTTTGATAGACAGGTTCTTGACCTGGAAGTGAAGACGTCAGTGTTGTGTTTACATATGAGCGTCTGTAAGCGGCTTCCTATTTCATTTTAGTGATATAAAGTTAGGAGTTTTGTTGTTGTTGTTGTTATTTTTTATCTGTATTTATCTACTGCTACATTACATGGTTGAGATGAGTTCCTAGAAATAGCACAGACAAATAATATCATCATTATCATCAATCGTCATTATCAGGATAATGGAGATGCTGGAGACTCGCGTTAAGTCAGTCATTTGTTTTTGTTATAAAGGTGGAGAGATATTTTAGAGCTCATTGAGAGCCCACAACATTATACAGCAGTGTTGACTTTATTTAGCCCAATCGTTACACAACCTTACACAAGTCTTTCTTCGATTACATCATAATGTTTGCTTTTTCATAGGTATAAAACCTAAGAACATAAGATGCTGACCCAGAGGGTGGTAGTACCAGAGATCCACTGTCCCCATCAGACAGAAATCTTACTTTCTTCAGACACATGACACATCACTTTTGAATGACTGGGATCTTGATCTTCAGACACCAGATATAATGCAACTATTTTAATTTCTTTGGAGCTCTAGATTAAAACAAAAACAGTTCACAAGTACACAAGAGGTTGCACTTTATTCTTATAAGTCTACGCTGATCTTGGATTAACACACCGACAAAAGTTGACACTTTTAAAACCCCACACAGTGACTGTAATGGGTTATTAATACAACCCCAGTGGATGAATCAATGTCTTCTGAAGTAAAACAATAGATTATAAAAAATACTAATAATTTAAACTGTTTTAACCATCGCTTCTGACCAACTATGCACATGGGCTACAATCTACCTGTATATGGATTCACAGAGATGGAATATTTTCTGAAAAATCTTTGTTTGTGTTAATGTGAAGAAAGAAAGTCATATAGTACATCTGGGATGGCATGAAGGTGAGTAAAGGATGAGAGAATTTGGTAACACTTTATATTACGACCCGCAAACAACTGCGTAAGTAAACCGAAACTACGGTGTACGTTTCTGTAATTATAGTGTACTTCCGTGTAGGTATAAGGGAACAATATGTTAAGTTTTGGGTAATAAAGGGGTAACAAGCAGATATACAACCTGCAAAGAACTTCGTAAGTAAACAGAAATTACGGTGTACGTTTCTGTAATTATAGTGTACCTCCGTGTAGGTATAAGGGAACAATATGTTAAGTTTTGGGTAATAAAGGGGTACAACCAGATATACAAGCAAATTATTTATAATGTAATTATTTTAAAACTAACAGGTACCTATTCTGTTAATATATTCCAGGCAAAAATTGTACGTCTGTTGTATATAAAAGTTTTTATCACATTTCTGGAAAAATATGTTCTTGTGCAATGTAGTTACAGGGTAATTTTGACATCTGTGGGTTGTAAATTAAATATATATATATATATATGGCTGTATGTAAGCACAGTATGATAATAATTTAATCTGAAACAATTTTATAAACAGCTGATTTCGAAAAACATTGGCAATGCTATTTATTGGCTTTTCTTACTAAACTACTTAACGTTTAGCCAAAAAAAATTTTTTTTCTGCTATGACTTTAATTTAGAACGTACCATGTAGTACTTATACTTACCTTATCACATTGTATTGCAATGACACTTAAATGTCAGGGCAAATATACTGTGTAATTAAAAAAAAAATTATTTTTTATTTTTTATAAGAGTACCTTTCTCTGTAATTACTGTGCAAATAGTGTTGTTTCGTATTGTTACATAGTAAGTAGTGTTTGTTACCCGTTTCAACTGTGAATTTACAGGGTAAGTGTAACTCCTGCGGGCTGTAAATTAAAGTGCCGCTTGTTACCCCCTTGTTCTGTGTATTTACAGGAGAAGTTTAACTCCTGCGGGCTGTAAATTAAAGTGGCGCTTGTTACCCCCTTGTTCTGTGTAGTTACAGGGGAAGTGTAACTCCTGCGGGCTGTAAATTAAAGTGCCGCTTGTTACCCCCTTGTTCTGTGTATTTACAGGGGAAGTGTAACTCCTGCGGGCTGTAAATTAAAGTGGCGCTTGTTACCCCCTTGTTCTGTGTATTTACAGGGTAAGTGTAACTCCTGCGGGCTGTAAATTAAAGTGCCGCTTGTTACCCCCTTGTTCTGTGTATTTACAGGGTAAATGTAACTCCTGCGGGCTGTAAATTAAAGTGGCGCTTGTTACCCCCTTGTTCTGTGTAGTTACAGGGTAAGTGCAGTAAATATACAATAAAGGATCCAATTTAATTTCTGACTTTTATTTTACAAAAAAAGTCAAAACACTTTTTCATCTTAATAAAACATTATCTTTTCTACAGTATACTCAAACAACAAAGTAACACATTATACCCCCCCCCCCCCCTTTTTATTTGCGTCCCTTGCTTTTCTTCTTCTTTCTTTTCTTGCTCTTCTTTTTCTTAACTTCCACTGGGGACTCTGAAGTTGAGGAGTTGATGGAGTCCCATTGGTCTTGCTGCACTGCAAAAATATGAATATACAGTATACATGCTCTTAGCAAGCTACACCTTCAATTTTAAGTTGTGGAACAATCCTCCACTCTAAACATTTTGTGCCACCTGATATTACTGTAGTAACTGTAATTTTGAAGAAAACACATTTTGGTGAAGTTTGAGTCATATCATGTGATATTTTATAGTGATAATGACTGTAGTGCAGCAGAAAATGTTTTTTAAAAAGGCATAGTTGTTCTGACAGCAATAAAAAAAACAAAAAAGCATGAAACACAAACATGAGGGCTGTGGCACTATAGGAACAGCATAGCTTTGTGTCATTGCAGATGGGACAGCAGACTTCATCTTTTCAAATTCCTTTTTCAAAAAATCACACTCATCTTTGAGCAAGGTGATCTCTGCTTTAAGAGTGATAATCTTATCTTTGAAAGAAAGAAAGAAAGAAAGAAAGAAAGAAAGGTTAGACGTTTAAATTTTACTCCTGCCCTACTCCACGGCTTATACTTGTGACCATTTTCCTATTTTTTAAAATATCAAATTGAAGAACTAAACATCACTGGTACTGTACATTATAAATGCACTTGTTAAAGGATTAGTTCACCCCAAAATGAAAATTTACAACGGACTTCATTGGTCACCATCGTTAAGTCCAAATCAATGCAGTTTCAAAAGTCTTTTAAGTGTTTAAACGGGCTGTACGCGATCACAGCTGAAGAAGAGGTTGTTATCTAGCGAAACGATAGGTCATTAAAAAAAAAAGAAATACATAATTTATAGACTTTTTACCTTCAATAGTTCGGATTGAGCTGATCAACAAACGGACAGGGAACTACGTCATCACATTGAAAGGTCACGCCTGCGCCGGCAATACTATTTTAACTACTATTCATATTCATCAGAATGTTATTCATATACTATTCATATTCATATTCACTGAATACTATTTCTATATATATAATCGCAAACAATACTAGTTGAATTATCCTCCTACGTACGGTCGCATTGTAAACAGTGGGGCGGTACTTCGGCCGGCGCAGGCGTGACCTTTCAACGTGATGACGTAGTTCCCTGTCCGTTTGTTGATCAGCTCAATCCGAACTATTGAACTATTGAACTATTGCCACAGCCCTCAGGTTTGTGTTTCATGCTTTTTCTTTTTCTTTTTTTTTTAATTGAAGGTGTAGCTTGCTAAGAGCATGTATACTGTATATTCATATTTTTGCAGTGCAGCAAGACCAATGGGACTCCATCAACTCCTCAACTTCAGAGTCCCCAGTGGAAGTTAAGAAAAAGAAGAGCAAGAAAAGAAAGAAGAAAAGCAAGGGACGCAAATAAAAGGGGGGGGGGGTATAATGTGTTACTTTGTTGTTTGAGTATACTGTAGAAAAGATAATGTTTTATTAAGATGTTTTGACTTTTTTTGTAAAATAAAAGTCAGAAATTAAATTGGATCCTTTATTGTATATTTACTGCACTTACCCTGTAACTACACAGAACAAGGGGGTAACAAGCGCCACTTTAATTTACAGCCCGCAGGAGTTACACTTACCCTGTAACTACACAGAACAAGGGGGTAACAAGCGGCACTTTAATTTACAGCCCGCAGGAGTTACACTTACCCTGTAACTACACAGAACAAGGGGGTAACAAGCGCCACTTTAATTTACAGCCCGCAGGAGTTACACTTACCCTGTAACTACACAGAACAAGGGGGTAACAAGCGGCACTTTAATTTACAGCCCGCAGGAGTTACACTTACCCTGTAAATACACAGAACAAGGGGGTAACAAGCGGCACTTTAATTTACAGCCCGCAGGAGTTACACTTACCCTGTAAATACACAGAACAAGGGGGTAACAAGCGCCACTTTAATTTACAGCCCGCAGGAGTTACACTTACCCTGTAACTACACAGAACAAGGGGGTAACAAGCGGCACTTTAATTTACAGCCCGCAGGAGTTACACTTACCCTGTAACTACACAGAACAAGGGGGTAACAAGCGCCACTTTAATTTACAGCCCGCAGGAGTTACACTTACCCTGTAAATTCACAGTTGAAACGGGTAACAAACACTACTTACTATGTAACAATACGAAACAACACTATTTGCACAGTAATTACAGAGAAAGGTACTCTTATTAAAAAAAATTAAAATAAAACTTTTAATTACACAGTATATTTGCCCTGACATTTAAGTGTCATTGCAATACAATGTGATAAGGTAAGTATAAGTACTACATGGTACGTTCTAAATTAAAGTCATAGCAGAAAAAAATTTTTTTTGGCTAAACGTTAAGTAGTTTAGTAAGAAAAGCCAATAAATAGCATTGCCAATGTTTTTCGAAATCAGCTGTTTATAAAATTGTTTCAGATTAAATTTTTATCATACTGTGCTTACATACAGCCATATATATATATATATTTAATTTACAACCCACAGATGTCAAAATTACCCTGTAACTACATTGCACAAGAACATATTTTTCCAGAAATGTGATAAAAACTTTTATATACAACAGACGTACAATTTTTGCCTGGAATATATTAACAGAATAGGTACCTGTTAGTTTTAAAATAATTACATTATAAATAATTTGCTTGTATATCTGGTTGTACCCCTTTATTACCCAAAACTTAACATATTGTTCCCTTATACCTACACGGAGGTACACTATAATTACAGAAACGTACACCGTAATTTCGGTTTACTTACGAAGTTCTTTGCAGGTTGTATATCTGCTTGTTACCCCTTTATTACCCAAAACTTAACATATTGTTCCCTTATACCTACACGGAAGTACACTATAATTACAGAAACGTACACCGTAGTTTCGGTTTACTTACGCAGTTGTTTGCGGGTCGTAATATAAAGTGTTACCGAGAATTTTAATTTTTTGTTTGGAGTATCTATTTAGACTTGTGTATACTTCATTACAATGTACCCAGTCACTGCTTTTTTACATTTACTGTAACAAGAACTGTTCAAATGATCATTGCATAATTTAAAATATAAATTAATTTTACACAAATTTTGTATATTATGTACTTGTGCATTTTTAGTTCTATATGTGTATTATGAGAATACTGAGGTCAGACTGTTACAAAATCCAAGACTTTCACTTTCATACTTAAGTATAGCGAAAATAAAGAATATAATGAAATATCCTTGAAGGTCTGTACCATATGACAGCAAGCCACCATCTGGTTGCAATTCTCATATTGTTTGAATTCTTCAGAATTAAGTGATCATTAATTATGATGGTGCATGCTAACAATGGGTAGCGTGATGGCCAGGGTTCCTAACTTTGATTATCAGGTTAGTGTGAGACTTTCTTTTTCCTGTTTTAAAGACATTTTTTTAAGTTTCAATTTATATTTTCATTCATTTCTTGAAAAGTTCGTTCAATTTTAAAGGCACAAAAATAATCCCATAAATCCGGTGTAGACACAGTGTTAAAGCCCATTCTGCTTATAACGCTACGTTACAACATCAAGCAACATTCCAATAATTTATATAATTATAACACTTTAGGGCCATTTTGCATAATAAGTAGTTTCACGTTTAGTACATTTTGCTGACTACTTACTTATTTAAAATAGTATT
Organism: Squalius cephalus; assembly: GCF_949319135.1. Lineage (NCBI taxonomy): Eukaryota > Metazoa > Chordata > Actinopteri > Cypriniformes > Leuciscidae > Squalius > Squalius cephalus. The sequence goes on from NC_137129.1 coordinate 23,087,976, forward strand.
TAAGTAAAAGTAGCCTACTGTACATGTAATTAAACATGTTTTCATTATGGTATTATTACTTTTACTTTAGTAAAAAGATCTCTGAGCACATCCTCCACTGGTAGAGACTAGTGGAGTTAAGACTAATAATAGAAGATAACAAGGTTTTGCCAGTGTCACTTTTGATAAATTTATTGATAAAAGTATTTTTTTATATAACGTGACTAAATAAAAAGACAAAGTCATTAGTGAAGATTATGCAACAGTATTTATTATATAGTATAGAATAACATGCAATGCAAACTAGTGATCATTGCAAAAAATGTGTTTATATATATTCTGTTTATGTATACTGTATTCTATATACAGTACCAGTCAAAAGTTTGCACACACAAATGGGAAAAAGTGTCCAAACTTTTGACTGATACTGAACTATAATATACACATAAATAATATTGGCCGTTATATCGATATCGGCTTTTTTAATACCTAATATCGGCATCGGCCCCCAAAAATCCATATCGGTCGGGCTCTATTAAATTGATCAAGTTTCATGATTTAAATTAATTACACATGATTTTTGATTAATACAATTTTAATTTAACCAACCAGAAATTTTTTATGAATCCAGACGGAATCCAGAAGAATTTTAACGGGAAAAACGGAATTAACTCACATTAAACTAGGCATCTTGGAAAGTGTGCTTATCCTCAAGGTTAGCTGCATTAACAGTTTAGCTTTCTTGTTTTTTTCCCTCTTCACATTAATGTAACAGCCCCTGCTATAACATTATCTGTTCATAAAATTGTTATCGTTCAGGAACCGGTATCGAAGTCATGGTATCGGTATCAGTATATTGAACATTTTTGAACAATACCTAGGCCTACTTGTAAGCAAGTCAGACAGAAAACCAAAAGTGTTTGTTGTATTAATTTTTTTCTTTTTTCTTTTTTTTGTCTCCTTTAACAACTGATTGATTAACTAACTACTAGTGATTTTACAAAAATATTAACTGCTATGTAAACAGCTGACAAACAATTTTGCCCAGTTTAAAATCTGTTTTATTTATTTAGCTTTTCATAAATTAACATTTAAAATTGGCCTATTGATGTACCTGCTTCAACTTGTACTTATTTATTTCATTTATTTGCCAAGGCAACATTTCTATGTTTTTTTTTTAGTTTATGTTTTTCATTTAATATTTATATTTTATTTTATTTTATTTCAGATACATTTCAGATTGAAAACTGTTTTTAATAGTTTTAATCAAACAATAGTAAAACAATTAGTAAACAATAACAACAGTTTCATACCCAGTGGGCCTGCCAGCCTAAGCGGACCAAGAGGGTTGAATGGATTCATTGCTGTCCCAAAGGCTTTAATCCAAATGGGAACCCAACGCTCCTGAACATTTGGTCTTGCTGCAAAACCCCATGGCTCCACCAACACCAAGTGCTTCAATCTGTGTAAATTAATTTAGACAATATTCTTTATAGCAGACATTGAGTAACTGTATAGTAAACAAGTGGTAACTGACAAACTTAACCAACATGTTAACCCCTCCAGTCAAATTTAGAGCTGCAAACATCATTGACAGTATTAACTTGTCAATGCTGGCAAATGACCATGGTATAAGCAGGATAATCCAAAGCTCACTGTGAATTAAACTATTTGAATGCACTCCATGGAGGCAACTGCCCAACACATTGTGCATTAAAATAGTTAAAACAGATAGCCGTGGATTATCCCTTACTTAAAAACCACACACACATTTACCTATTAGGATATTTCAGGGCATAGGCAGTAGACACATAACCTCCAAGATCATGGCCCAGGAGAATCATATGTTCCAAACCTTCTGCCTTTCTCCAGTCCTCCAAGGATTCTACAAACTGGTCCTCTGCATCCTTGGCATCCCTGCCAAAGGTTGGTCGACTGCTGCGTCCAAAACCCAGAATGTCCAGTGCGTACACAGGCCTTCCTTCCCCTGCAAGGGTAGACAGGTTTTTCACCCAGAGACCCACTCCACCCCCAAAACCATGTAGTAGCACTAAAGGAACCTGAAGGTGTTGCACCCCAGAGGCTGACAGGTCAGATGAGCTCTCTGTTTCATTAAAGCCCAGAGTCCAAATGTAGTTGCCATACGAAATTGGAACATGTCCTTGAGTAAACTTCAGTTTGATGGCTGAAAATACAATATGTTGAATAGTTTGTATGGAGATCAGAATCTTTTAGGAGTTACACGCTTACAAATATATACTTACGTTTCAGGATTCTGTCTTCTGATTTTATAAGATGGGAGAGTGAGGTGGGACACCAGGATGGCAGCCAACTGGAGATACACCCTGATCTATAATGTACAGTGAACAAATGCCCATTTGACAAGAAGACATAATGAAGCCTAGAACTATTCCGTTTTTAGTTTATTTCCCTTGACTTTCTCATCATCCCTCTGGCTCTTGTCTCAGAACATTTTCTGTCCAACAGGCAACTAAGACATGCCCTTCTGGTATTTCACAAGGGTTTTTACATGATCCCTACTTTTATTTATCAGCATTTTACAAATGTCATGATGACAATCCTGAACCTAAATGTTGAAGGATCTAAGGATAACAACCTGTGTATGTCTTTTAAGAGAGCGACCATCTGTGTTGTGTTTTATTTTCTTTGTTTTCTTTGGTTTAATTTTATAATCATTTATAATCTTTAGTCATTTATGTTGTCATTTGATTCATCATTTAATAATTTATTCATATTATTATTTGTGTAATTATTTGATTTATGTATTTTTATGTTTTTACATTATTAAAACAAACAAAAACTTATTTTACTTGCTCTTGCAAAGTTTTTGTTGTTTAATCTTATGATTGTCTTATAATCTTATGATTGTGCAGTAAACAAGCAGTAATTCTCCATTGTTTTTGCTGTGGTAAAGCTTGTTAGATTTGTGCATGCAAACGAGGTCTGAGTATTGAAACATCCAGACGAAGTCTGAGCACTGAGACATTTAGGCGAAGTCTGAGCATTGAAACAACCAGACAGAGTCTGAGCAATGAAACACATATGCAACTAAGTTTATTCAATAAATTCAATAAATATATCTGATATTTCTGATGTGGAGATCCATCCAATCTAACAATGTGTAACATTTTCTGTTCTCATTGATGAGAACAAGTTTTTTACTACTAAAATCTAAATTCTTAAAATGATCAAACATTTTAAATAGACCTATATATATATATATATATATATATATATATATATATATATATATATATATATATAGCAAAATGGAAAAAGTAATTTAAAAATGTTAAATAATTTAAGAAAATATGTATTATGTATAAAAAATATATAAGAAATAATATTTTGGATGCACAAAAAGCATCTACTACTACTACTACTACTACTACTACTGTTCTACTTGCATGAGCTAACATTTTTGTCTTGTTGAATCTATTTATTTCAGAAACATACACGTATACAGAGTTGTTTACATGCACAACTTACCTCCTATCTGTAAGCACAAATTCCACTTGATTTGTTCTCATTGTTCCTCTTTCATCACTGACATATTATTTTTGTGAGAATGTGATCTTGCTACACAGGCAGTGCAAATAGGGAAGTGGTCAAAGAAGATCCCAAAGGGCCAAAGAAGCACCTTTCACCCACTCTGATTAAAGCACATATTCATTTTCATTTATAGCGGATAGAGGTCACATATCTGTAGGGCCACAAGGGCCATTTGCTATTATGCATTTGCTATTAGTAACTTGTGTCCTCCAACACCAGTGTTTTTGAAAGTCTATGTTTATCATAAATTATCATAATTTTTTTCCCTCTATTTAATATGGGAGTAAAGTCACAAGGTTCCCAGTTAAAATCCCACTTTTGCAAGAAATTTAGGTTGTTATTTTATGCTGTGAATTATGTTTTAATCATAAAAATCAAATAACTGATTTTTACATTACTGAAATTAATTCTGTTATAGCATATTACAATATAAATTAACATTTAATTAATGTTATATTACTGATTCTAGATATTTTATTTACAGTTCTGAGTTTATGCACTTTTAGTTTTTTTAAAGTATATTTCTGCTCCAGTTATTTTCTAAAAACTAGTCTATACATTTATTTTTTAAAACATCCTCACATCGTGTTTTTTCACAAGTGCCTATTACTTTTGCACTCACATACTTTAGCAAAGCAACCAATAAAAAAACACAAGCCCAGTATCATTTCTTTTTTAATCTACTCCAATCCGCTCCTTAGGAATTGCCTCTACAGAGGGACAGTAGGCCTATATAACGCCCTTGTATTGGCTGTGCTGTCTCCAGTGTCCTGAACTGTCTGTATTTCTTGCACAAGTTGACAGAGTCAGAAACTGAATCAGAATGAGCTTTATTTGTCAAGTATGTTTTCGCAATTTGTCTTGGTTACAGGAGCTTCTAGTGCAGAAGAATGTACAGACATAGTGCAGACAGACAGGAATACTACACAGTAGAAATGAAATATAACAATAATATAAGAAACACATGTAAATAATGCAATATAATACAGTAGTAGAAATATAGAGAAAATATATATTTATATAATTGTTTTAATTAATATACAGATGTGTTATTTACAAGTGTACAGTTTATGATGTAACTTACACATGTACAATTTTAGATGTTATGTACAAATAGCCTAGAAATCTAGACGCACCCAAGCGGCAGCAAAATTTATTTTGCAGCCAATGTGGTCTAGCAACTCTCCGTTGACTTTCGGAGCTGTAAAAACCTAAATTGGGTCAGGCCAATCACATCGCGTATAGAGGTGGGACGGGCTTAACATAATGATGACAGAGTTGCGATGGTTCCCTGCTACTTGAAAACAAAGAAGAGCTGCTGCTGGTGAACAGTCTTTCAAATCGGCTTTGGCCGCGACTCTGGAGGACTTGGAGTTAAGCTTTTCTTTGAGAAAAGAGCAAAGAACGGCACTTAGGTCATTCTTAAAAAAGGAAGATGTGTTCGTAGTTTTGCCGGCCAGATTCAAAAGTTGAATCTATCAACTAACGTTAGCTCCACTGTTGGGCAAACGCTTTGGTTGGTTGAAGCGCTGTCCTATTGCGTGCAGTGGGAATTTGAAAGACCGCCCCTCGGATTGAACCGTGTCTATGGTGAGTGGCCAGACCTAACATCTTGATGTAGGTCTGGCTTGCCAGGCTACAAATGTACAGTTATGGTAAAAAATACACAGTTCTGAGAGTTTAATTGTTCAGGCTGAATATAGATATGCATGCTCTGTAGGCAACCTGCAGGGGGTCCAGCAAGGGTCCAGTGATGTTCTTCAGGTAGGCCAACACCAGCCTTTCAAACAACATCATGACCACAGATGTGAGAGCGACAGGTCTGTAGTCATTAAGTCCAGTGAATTGGATTTTTGGGGGGACTGGGATGATAGTGGAGCGTTTGAAGCAGCAGGGAACTTCATATTGCTCCAGTGATCTGTTGAAGATCTGCATGAAGATTGGGGCCAGTTGGTCAGCGCAGGCTTTAAAACAAGCAGGTGAGACACCATCTGGGCCTAAAGCTTTCCTATTCTTCTGTTTTTTGAAGACTCAGCACACGTCCTCCACACAAACCTTAAGCACAGGTTGGATGGCAGCAGGGGGGTTGCAGGAGATGTTTATGTATGTGTATGTGTGAAGTGCAGATCAGAGCAGGGGTGTGAGTATGGGCTTCTCAAACCTGCAGTAAAATGCATTCAGATCCTCAGCCATTTGTTGATTTTCCACAAATCAGGGGGGATGGTGACTTGTACTTTGGGATTGTCCTCAGGCCTGTCCAGACTGACGCCAGGTTGTTGACTTCACCTGACTTTTTTAGTTATTTTTAGCCACTCTGATCTCCTTTGTTAGTCTGTTTCATCCTGGTTATATACAATTTTAACCCCACTTCTGTAATCATTATCTTTGGCATGACGAAGCTGTTTTAATTTCCCAGTAAACCATGGTTTATAATTACTGAATGATAAGAATGTCCTGGTAGGAATGCACATATCCTCACAGAAACTGATGTATGATGTTACAGTCTCTGTGAGCTCGTCCAGATCAGTGGCAGCAGCTTCAAAAACATTCCAGTCAGTGCTATCGAAGCAGGGTTGTAAATCCCGCTCTGATCTTTTTACAGTCCTTGTTACAGGTTTAGCTGATTTCAGTTTCAGTTTCAGTCCTGTAGGCCGGTATACGATGAACTAGTCAGTGATCAGAGAGCCCCAAAGCTGCACTTGGGACAGAGTGATATGCATTCTTTATTAACCCTCTGGGGTCTAAGGTGTTTTTGGGGTCCTTGAGATGTTCTGACATGCCCTGACATTTGTGCTTTTTTCAGTTGCTTATAAACATATTAATGGCAAAGGTATAATTACACTCTATTTAGCACAAACAGGGCTACCATAATATGTGAGCAAAATGTATGTACATGTTTGTATTTTTGAGAGAATAATGTTTATGCATGGTTATTGAAAAAACTAAAAATGAAAGTTTCTGAAATAAGGCCACAAAACACATACTAAATACTGTATGCTTTATTAAGTCCAGAGTCAACACAGCCGTCTACCATGACATTTTAGAGCACTTCATGTTTCCTTTAGCAGATAAGCTTTATGGAGATGCTGACTTTATTTTCCAGCAGGACTTGGTATCTGCCCACACTGCCAAAAGAACCAAAACCTGGTTCAATGACCATGGGATTACTGTGCTTGATTGGCCAGCAAACTCGGCTGACCTTAACCCCATAGTGAATCTATGGGGCATTGCCAAGAGAAAGATGAGAGACATGAGACAGAACAATGCATAAGAGCTGAAGGCCGCTATTGAAGCATCCTGGTCTTCCATTACACCTCAGCAGTGCCACAGGCTGATAGCATCCATGCCACTCCGCATTGAGGCAGTAATTCACGCAAAAGGGCCCCAAACCAAGTACTGAGTACATGCATAATTATACTTTTCAGAGGGCCGACATTCCTGTATTTAAAATACTTTTTTTTTTTTATTGATTTCATGTAATATTCTAATTTTCTGAGATTTTGAATTTGGGGTTTTCATAAGCTATAAGCCATAATCATCAAAATTGTAACAAATAAAGGCTTGAAATATCTCACTTTGCATGAAATGAGTCTATATAATATATTAGTTTCACCTTTTAAGTTGAATGACTGAAATAAATGAACTTTTGCACGATATTCTAATTTTTTGAGTTTCACATGACATCACTAGGATCCAGGGGCGGCTGGCCAATAGAGGGCGCTAGGGCGCCGCCCCCCCATGAGCAAATACCATAGACTGTAGGCAAATACATGTAAATACATAAATAAATCATATATAAAATTATCAATATTTGTGTGTTTGAGATAGTAAATGCACCTAGTATATGTGAAAAATATTATAGAAATTCAAAATGTCTGTTTTTTCTACACGTCCTGTCTAGATCTGTACATGTGATCAGCTCTGGGGCGCTGGAGAAAGCGCCCCAGAAAGGCGGGTCTTTGGAGCAGTTTAGCCAATTGCTGATTTTAGATATAAATGTTTGACATAAACTGTAGCCAATCAGCGAGCTCAAATCTAGTCAGCTATGGGCGCTTCGCCTAGCGCCCCAAACTGCGCGCGGCCGCGAGGCGTGAGCAATGGGCGCGAACCACTACTAAAGTATCGAGTTTCATTCTATAGGGCGCCATTTTTACTGTATGATAAATTACAACGGCGAACAAAATGACTCCAGACGACTCTAACTCGATTCAATCTCTTGTCCAATATCCGTTTGAAAGACGAAGCTTAGTAAATAAACTCCGTGTGAAAGAGCTGGGCCCAGATCAACCAGATATTTCGATCAGACAACAGGCAAGTGATAACGGAAAGCAGTACGTGCGAGGCTTCTCACGCAGCTGGTATACCAGAAAGGCTTGGTTGGCTGGATGTTCTCATGCTAATGCCTTATTTTGCTTTCCGTGCATACTTTTCAAAAATACGGGGACAGATCCAGCATGGACAGTTACCGGAGTGAGGGATATGAAGCACTTGTCAGAGAAAGTAACGAAACACGAGAACACCAAGGTACACATGGATAATTCCGTCAAGCTAGCTGTACTGGGAAGGGTTAACATCGCGACGCAGCTTGATGAAGGCCACAGGGTTGCGGTGAGGAAACACAACGAGGAGGTGGATAAAAACCGGCACATCTTATCAAAAATAATCGACTGTGTGAAGTTTTGTGGGGCTTTTGAGCTGGCCTTGCGTGGGCATGATGAGACCGACACCTCGAACAATCCCGGCATTTTCAGGGGACTGGTGGACTTCGTTGCTTCACTCGACAGCGTGCTGGAGGAGCACCTTAAGACAGCCACCGTTTTTAAAGGTACGTCAAAGACCATACAAAACGAGTTATTAGACTGCATGCTGTCAGTGCTGAAGGATTACATTCTGGAGGAAGTCAAGAGCGCAGATTTCATCTCCATACAAGCTGATGAGACAACTGACATTTCCACCCACTGTCAGCTGGTGCTTGTGCTACGTTATTTAGACGGCAAAAACAACATACAAGAGCGGTTTTATGAGTTTATTTCGATCCAGAATGCCACGGCAGACACCATCGCTACAGCGCTTCTGGAGAGGCTAAGCGTCATACTCCCAGATGGACAAAAAGCCAAACTTATAGGCCAAGCTTACGACGGAGCTAATGTAATGAGGGGAGCCACCGGCGGAGTGCAGCGCAAGGTGATGGATGTCCATGTAAACGCTCATTACGTCCACTGTTACGCGCATCAGTTAAATCTCATCATGCAGCAGGCAACGTCACACATCCCCAAAATCGGCACTTTTTTTTCCGATCTTGCAGGATTTTCTGCTTTCTTCTCCAGGTCACCCAAGCGAACCACCGTACTTGACCAAGTGGTTGCCCATAGACTTCCCAGAGCCTCTACAACACGTTGGAACTTCCACAGTCGCGCTGTAAACACCGTGTACGAACAAAGAGATGACCTCCTAAAGTGTTTTCAGACCATCAGAGATAATGGAAACTTTGATCCCCTAACTGTCAGAGAGGCTGGGGGCTTTGTGAGGATGCTTGAAGACGAATCTTTGTTTTTTTCTGGCACTGTTCCACAAAATCATGCCACATGTGGACATGCTGTTCAACCAGCTGCAGAAAAGGAACATCGACGCAGTTTTCATCAAATCACTTGTCCAGAAGTTTACAGACAGCGTGCAAACAATCAGGTAAATAACTTTATTTACTATTGGCTGATAAAACTTTTGTTAGAAATGTGATTTGCTTATTTCCAGATTTGTGTCTAAATGTGCCTAGTCATCCAACTGGATGATTATCATAAGCCCATTACAATTATATGCGTTTCAGTATTTTAAAAGCAAAGAGACTATTAGATTTGGATAATAATGAAGGTAAAGTAGTTATCAAAAACAGTTTCTAACAACAGGCTTATTCAGGTGTCCACCAGGTCAATTTCTAGAAGGTTGTTATTAAATATTAACTTCTTGTCATTTAGAGACTATAATTTACACAGGACACATCAGAATGCATCCAGCTTAGAAATATAATAGAACAATGATAACAATGTAATATTATGTACATCACAGATGACTAGCTGATAGGCATAGTCCTTATGTGTGTGTATATGAGTCAGTGGATGTGCACTTGTGGGAGTTAAGAAGTCTGATGACAGGTTAACAACTTAAACTATATTTTTGGACCAGGGCCTCTATTCCCTCTTTGTGTGGTGATGGTGCATCGGACCAGCAGCAGCCTATAAAGCGACGAAGGATACTGGGAACAGGAGAACAACAGAGGCTGGCTACAGAGGTAAGTTGAGATGTAACAGTCAGTGTTTCCTCTACAAAGATTTTTATTTCTGTGGTGGTATGTAGCTATGTAATAAAAAAATAAAACAAACCTTAGGATGGCATATTCCCACATCTGACTGATCGATTGATGGACCAGGTTGTCTAGAATTTATATTCTTGTTAGTTCAGTAGATTCAGGTTTATGACAAAGCAGTCACAAGCAGCAAAATAATAGCAGTTTTCATTGAAAAGAAATTCAGTGTGTAAAGAATTGTCACATGTGACAGAAAAAAAAGTGGTTTATATATTTAAATTAAACCTTGTTTTGTAACGGAAACCAATAGGGAACTAGTGAGGAGAAGTAAACGTAGTGTAAAGTGCAATTAGAAATAATGGTGTTAAAACCTTTAAAGGGATAGTTCACCCAAAAATGAAAATTGTGTCATTTACTCACCCTCAAGTTGTTTCAAACCTGTATGAATTTCTTTCTTCTGCTGAACACAAAGAAAGATATTTTGAAGAATGTCAGCAATCAGACTGTTGATGGACCCTATTGACTTCCATAGTTGGAAAAAAAAAATACTATGGAAGTCAATGGGGTCCATCAACTGTCTGGTTACTGACATTCTTCAAAATATCTTTTTTTGTGTTCAGCAGAAGAAAGAAATTCATACAGGTTTGAAACAACTTGAGGGTGAGTAAATGACACAATTTTCATTTTTGGGTGAACTATCCCTTTAATATCATACTTGACTCGTTCAGTCAGAATCACTTTCATTAAAATGGCTTTATTGGAAATTTATGCTGATGAATCTTTTACAGGTATGTGATACCATCCTGACCCATGCCAAGGAGCGGTTCTCCTTCACCCAGCACCTCATCAGCGCAACACTGCTGCATGGAGAGCTCTTCCCACAACACTGTGTGAAGTTCCCTGACACAGTGCTTGAAACAACAGTGGAGGCATACCCCATGCTGAACAAGGCCAAGCTCAAAACAGAACTGTCCCTTATCTATGAGAACGACGAGTTCAATGCTTGCAGTGGTGCAGTACCTCTGTACCAGTTTTTCATGGAGAACAACCTTCAGAGCACTTTCACAGAGACTGTCAGTCTTCTCAAGATCCTCATCACCACACCCATGACTACAGCTGAGTCTGAGAGGTGCTTCTCTACTTTAAAGAGGATCAAGACTTTCCTGAGAAACACCATGACGCAGGATCGCCTGAATGCTCTGGCGATGCTCTCCATGGAGAAGAAACTTATCAGGGACATTCCTGACTTCAACAAAAGGGTCATTGAGAGGTTTGCCACTCAGAAGGAGAGAAGAGCAAAATTCCTGTACAAATGAGATCACACACACACACACACACACACACACACACACACACACACACACACACACACTCACACTGTTTCTTTGTACATAGTAATTTTATAAATATAAATTGTCTTAAAGGGATACTCCACTGAAAAATGAAAATTCTGTCATCATATACTCACCCTCATGTTGTTTCAAACCTGTATGAATTTCTTTCTTCTGCTAAACAGAAAGTAAGATATTTAGAAGAATGTCAGTTACCAGACAGTTTTAGATACCATTGACTTCCATAGTATTTTTTTTTTTTCTATGGAAGTCAATGGTATCTAAAACTGTCTGGTTACTGACATTCTTCTAAATATCTTACTTTCTGTTTAGCAGAAGAAAGAAATTCATAAAGGTTTGAAACAACATGAGGGTGAGTATCCCTTTAAAGGGATAGTTCACCCAAAAATGGTTCGGTACGTTTTCGATACAGCAAAAAGAAAGAAATGCCAGAGAAATTTCCTTTTTTATTACCGGTATTCTTTTTTCAAAAAGAAAAATGGTTTTACCATTTGTGGGTGAACTATCCCTTTAATATTATGTTTGTTATTTACTGTACATTTTGTGGAACATTTGTTTAAAATCACTCAAAATTGTTGCAGGTAATAGTTGTATTTAATCAGCTAATTAATCACTAAGTATTTTATTAGAGTTAAATTTCAAATGCAAATAGAAAGTTTGTGCAATATGTTTGTTTTTGTGCAAAAATGCCTCAACCTTTTAATATTGGCATTAAATAATTACTTTTCACAGAGCACTGGTATCCTGGGTGGTTATTAATTATAATAGGATTTTTTTATTTATATAGCCTTTCCAACAAGGTCGCTTTACAATATAGGCCTAGGTTAAGGAATTGAACTAAATAAACCTCAACATCAAAGATAGACATACCAAGGGCAGATATAAATATACAGAGGTCAGTTACAAAGTTAGGTTAAAGATTCAAGCAAGTAACATAAACATTCATAATAAGGTAGAATTTAAAGATTCTGAGCTAAAGAGTAATATTCAGACAAAAAAAAAGGTTTTTGAAGGAGAGAAGGGTGAATGCTTGACAGACGTCTTGAGCAAAAGCATTCCACAACCTGGGAGCCACAACGCTATAAGACCTGGTGTCCCATGGTTACCAAGGCCAAGCTATTTAAAATAACCGAATATGACACAGCCCCACCTAACATATTTTTCACCAGCCGCCACTGCTAGGATCTGTGATTCAGAAACATGGCTTTTCCTATCACTGCTACGCTGATGATACACAACTCTACCTCTCATTCCATCCTGATGATCTGATGGTAGCTGCTCGCAGCTCAGCCTGCCTGACAGACATTTCTGGCTGGATGAAGGACCAACACCTTCAACTTAACCTTGCGAAGACAGAGCTGCTTGTGGTCCTGGCCAACCCAACAATACACCACAACTTCTCCATTCATCTAGGTTCATCATCCATAACTCCATCAAGGTCAGCCAGGAACCTTTGAGTTGTGATTGATGATCAATTGAACCACATTGCTAGAACTGTCAGGTCCTGCAGATTTGCCTTATACAACATTAGGAGGATGAGGCACTTCCTATCAAAGCATGCTACACAACTCCTTGTCCAAGCGCTTGTTCTATCCAGACTGGACTATTGTTATGCTCTCCTGACTGGTCTTCCAGCTTGCACAGTCAAGCCTCTGCAACTGATCCAAAATGCTGCAGCTAGAGTGGTCTTTAACGAGCCGAAGAGAGCACACGTCACTCCTCTCCTCACAAAATTGCACTGGTTACCAGCAGAGCCGGACAGTAACTGAGTACATTTACTTGAGTACAGTACTTAAGTACAATTTTAAGGGATCTGTACTTTACTCGAGTATCATTTTTGGGGAGTACTCATGACTTTACTCAAGTACATTTGAGAGGCAAATATTGTACTCTTTACTCCACTACATTTCTATCCATAACTGTGAGTACCCGTTACTTCTTCTAAAAAAAAAAAAAAAAGGAAAAAAGAAACATCTCGGAAACCCTCTCAAATGTGATTGGATTGTGCAGGCGCCACTGATTGGGACAGCCTATCAGCAATCACTTTCAGCTTTCCGCCAAAGTCAACTCCATGGTCAGATTTAGATAAGAGAAGAAACCATGGACAAAACAATGGATGAAGGCGCAGCAGGTCCATCCTGGGAGCGATATTTTTTTCCCCAGGATGGTAGGGGAAGACTCATGAATATTCATTAGGGAAGTCATCCCTGATTGGTCTTAACCCCAGTGACGGGTAGGTTTAGGGGCAGGGTTATGGAGGTCATAAGACCCCCAGTGACGGGTAGGTTTAGGGGCAGGGTTATGGAGGTCATAAGACCCCCAGTGACGGGTAGGTTTAGGGGTGGGGTTAGGGGTAGGTCATCAGACCAATCAGGGATGACTTCCTTGATGCATATTCATGAGTCTTCCCCTACCATCCTGGGAAAAAAAATATCGCATCCCGGGAATGTGCCAAGCCGTGGCCCCACCTCGCCAGACTATTTCAATTTTCTGAACAAGTTAATGATAGTTTTCGCTTCAAGTGTTTGCTGTGTTTACCAATGTAAGCACTGTGGCAGTAGTAATGCAATATTTAGAAAATGTACTCTTGTACTCTTGATACTCAAGTACTTTTAAAAACAAGTACTTTAGTACTTTTACTTAAGTAGACATCTGACTGTAGTACTTTTACTTGTACTTGAGTAAAATTTAGCAAGGGGTATCTGTACTTTTACTCAAGTAATGTAGCTGTGTACTCTGTCCGCCTCTGGTTACCAGTTGCTGCTCGCATCAAATTCAAGTCACTGACGTTTGCTTACAGAACAACCACTGGCTCTGTTCCCTTTTACCTAAACTCATTACTTCAGACTTATGTGCCATCCAGAAACTTGCGCTCTGCAAGTGAACTTCATCTTGTGGTGCCATCTCAAAGAGGCACAAAATCTCTTTCTCTGACCTTTACCTAGACTGTAAACTGATAAAGTATTTAAAAAAAGTATCAGACATTTGTCAATTTGATTCAGAGATGAATACTAATGTTGTCCACCAGAGGGAAGCCACAGGATAGCAAATCCTTTAAGATCACAGTTAATAATAATTCATTTATAATGCTAACTTTGTTTTAAATGGTTGATATAAAAACTTTTAGATTGTTAGATTTATTCTAATATTCATATTAGATTCCATATCACGATTAGAACAGAGAAATTAAGAATAAAGAAAGTACTATTCACAATCCTCAGCTGGATCCGTTGCTCCTCGAAGTGAAACCGAAACCAGCACTTCTGAGGTAAATTTTCCAGGATTATTATTACGATAGTATTATTCCTCACAGCATAGCAAGACGACGTAAAGTACATGAATCTGATTAAACTTGATGTGTTTTATCGAGCTGATGTGGGCGTTGACAAATGAGCTGAAATGAGAATGACTGACATCTCTCTCTTTTCATACAGATTACACAAACAGAGAATATTTGTTTAAGATAATGTAATAGTGGACACTCGTCCCAGGCTAGAAGGTGTTGCTCCTCCTGCCAACTTCAGACAATGGTCTGCTTGCAAAGTGGCAAGGGCCTTATGAGGTCCTGAGAAAGGTGGGAGAAACTAATTATGAGATCAGCCTGCCAGATCGTTGCAAAAAGAGGTATTCCATGATAAATATCCATGATTATAAAGAAATATTGCTCATGCCTGGGTGAATAGTATTTGCTGAGTATTGTTTAAGTTTAGAGACATGCTCCAGAAAAATAGTTCATGGAGATGGAGATGGAGATGCAGAAAGCACACCCTGTTTATTTTCTTTATTTTGCAAAAGCACAATGTTTTTTTTTCGACTGTAAGTAGACATTTTACAGTTTATTTTTTCATATTCCTTAAGTCTGTATGACCATAAATGACAGAGTATTTTAAGCCTATTTTGCTGCTATGTGAATGCACCGGCGCGTTTGCCGACCCCAGAGGGTTAATCAAGTTGAGACCTTCCTTACTGTTAATACTATCATTTTTTTTCAGTCAGGGTTTAAAAAGCAACATAGTTCAGAATCTGCATTATTGAAAGTATTTAATGACATTTTTTTTTATTTAAAAAAGAATGGCTTTTTGATTGTTTGGATTTATTTACAACACAACATAATCCAAAGATACACAACAAATGACAAAAAAGCACATTATTGAAAACAATGATCCAAAGACAGAGACCTTTGTGCCATTCCTAAAAACATTGTACATACCTTTAATTTCCAAGGTGTTTGATTTTCACTTTACCATTTTCATGTACAGAGACTCATGTGAATGTTGAAGTCAGCAGGACACATCAGTGGGGCATCTGGTCCCTGAAAAAAACACACCAAAAAAACCCAACCTGTGACCATACTGATATCAAGAGAAACTATAGGGCTGCAGGGCTGATTTTTCTGGTTAAAATTGCTTTTTACAATTCACAGAATACACACACACACACAAATGTTTCCAACAATATATAATGAACACCAGGTTTGTTGTGTCTTGTAGGCATAGGCTACGTGCAGTGCTGGATAAAATAATAATAACAATAACCTATAGCAGCCTATAAATCTTTCAAAAGGAACATTTCAGTAGCAACTACGCAAGAGAAAAATATATTTATTATCATGTTACTTCAAATGTTTCCATTCGTTATGATGATATGAAATGAGATTAGAGTAAAAACATGAAGCCTAATGTTTGGTGCGTTTTGCTTTTCAAACGTACAGCGCGCTCCAAAATATGAAACATTCAAACGCACAGCGCGCTCCAAAATATGAAACATTATGGTTACCATATTATACATATCTACGTTTGAGCAGATATCCACAAATGATGTTTTATTAACAAGGTTCGGGAGGAGCACGTTCAGATAATTAACACAGGTGGAGAGCACTCAGCAATCAATGGTAAGAGGTGTATATATACTCAGCAGTCTCACCTCATTCCATTGACAGTTTTTGCAGCATGTAGTCCGACAGTATCGTCTTAACAGGTCCGAATCGAGCGATTCCCGTCCGATGAATAACCTCTCGTCTTTGAAGAACCTCTGCCGCAATCCTCTGACCAATATCGCGGGCGTCAGGCTTGACAAACGGGATCATAACCGCGGGCGAAACATCCGCGATCTCCTTCCGCGTATTTCTCTGCACCGGTCCATGCAATAATTCCCGCCATTGAGAAATGGTTAGTAAGGCAATGCCGCCCTCTTCACGCGAGGGGAAGGGTCTTCCTCTTTCGTCAGGCCGCACAGCAGGCCCGCGCCGCGGATTCAGTACCGGCCAGTCCATACTCAACGTTTGCCGGGTCAACTCAGTGAGTGCTCAGCTCGGCCTTTCTCGTGTCTGTTTTGGTTGAGCTTGGCTTGCTTCAGTAGTTTGAGTCACGAGCCAGTCATGCCATCTGTATACAAATTTTTGATCGGGGGAATGCACGTTTTAAATTGTTTCTGTACAAATGATTTACTGTCATACATAATCAGTAGGTCACACGTTACGTGCAGATTGATCACAGAATCATTAAGAACCTATCGTTAACACTGTCCTGCAATTTATCTGCAAAATCTCGTAAATATATTATTATAAAAAAAAAAAAAAAAAAAAAAAAAAAAAAAAAGCTATACAAGCATGTGTTTCATGACAAGTGTTTAGTAATCCTTAATTGAAACACAGTTAAATAAATACAAGATGCATACATTTATGCAAGCTTCGTCTTTTACCATAAACCGTCTCTTTTGTACTTAACTAAATAAACTTCAGACAATCAAAATTGTTCTAAACGCAAACTGTTATCTTTGCTCGGTCACTTAAACTTCAATGTGCATAATCCTGCAAGGATTTCATCTCGCCTCCTTTTTTCTCGCGTCTTTGATCTAAAGCACAAGAAGACAAGCATCGGCTCGCTAAGCCCCACTCTCCTCCTACCTTTGTTCAGCCACACACCGCAGGAGCTCAGTTTCTCCAGGTAAGTTTATCCACTGCTGCAGCAGTGATGTCTCCTCCGGTCCTGGAGGAGCTCAATTTCTCTGGCAAAGTTTTCTCTAATATTGCAACAGTAATGTCTCCTATGCTCCCACTGGAGCTCTTTTACTCTGGCTAATGTCTCCACTGTCACAGCAGTGATGTCTCCTCTGCTCCTACTGGAGCTCTTTTACTCTGGCTAATGTCTCCACTGTCACAGCAGTGATGTCTCCTCTGCTCCTACTGGAGCTCTTTTACTCTGGCTAATGTCTCCACTGTCACAGCAGTGATGTCTCCTCTGCTCCTACTGGAGCTCTTTTACTCTGGCTAATCTTCTCCACTGCCACAGCAGTGACGTGTCCTCTGCTCCTACTGGAGCTCTTTTACTCTGGCTAATGTCTCCACTGTCACAGCAGTGATGTCTCCTCTGCTCCCACTGGAGCTCTTTTACTCTGGCTAATCTTCTCCACTGCCACAGCAGTGATGTCTCCTTTGCTCCCACTGGAGCTCTTTTACTCTGGCTAATCTTCTCCACTGCCACAGCAGTGACGTGTCCTCTGCTCCTACTGGAGCTCTTTTACTCTGGCTAATGTCTCCACTGTCACAGCAGTGACGTGTCCTCTGCTCCTACTGGAGCTCTTTTACTCTGGCTAATCTTCTCCACTGCCACAGCAGTGACGTGTCCTCTGCTCCTACTGGAGCTCTTTTACTCTGGCTAATCTTCTCCACTGCCACAGCAGTGACGTGTCCTCTGCTCCTACTGGAGCTCTTTTACTCTGGCTAATCTTCTCCACTGCCACAGCAGTGACGTGTCCTCTGCTCCTACTGGAGCTCTTTTACTCTGGCTAATCTTCTCCACTGCCACAGCAGTGACGTGTCCTCTGCTCCCACTGGAGCTCTTTTACTCTAGCTAATCTTCTCCACTGCCACAGCAGTGATGTCTCCTCTGCTCCCACTGGAGCTCTTTTACTCTGGCTAATCTTCTCCACTGCCACAGCAGTGATGTCTCCTTTGCTCCCACTGGAGCTCTTTTACTCTGGCTAATCTTCTCCACTGCCACAGCAGTGACGTGTCCTCTGCTCCTACTGGAGCTCTTTTACTCTGGCTAATGTCTCCACTGTCACAGCAGTGATGTCTCCTCTGCTCCCACTGGAGCTCTTTTACTCTGGCTAATCTTCTCCACTGCCACAGCAGTGATGTCTCCTCTGCTCCCACTGGAGCTCTTTTACTCTGGCTAATCTTCTCCACTGCCACAGCAGTGACGTGTCCTCTGCTCCTACTGGAGCTCTTTTACTCTGGCTAATCTTCTCCACTGCCACAGCAGTGACGTGTCCTCTGCTCCTACTGGAGCTCTTTTACTCTGGCTAATCTTCTCCACTGTCACAGCAGTGATGTCTCCTTTGCTCCCACAGGAGCTCTGTTTCTCCAGCTAATTTTTTCTACTGCCGCAGCAGTGATGTCTCTTCTGTAGTACTTCTCTATTAAAGAGCACTCTATCCCTTCTTTCTCTTCTTTCCTCTCTCCTCTTTCTGTCCAGAGAGCATTGGTCTCTCAGTGGACGGAGTGAGAACTTTCCCGGTAGAGCACTTACGTTTTCTCCTTCATCCAGCGAGCATTTGGTCTCACAGCGGATGCAGTGTGAGAATCTCCCGGGCAAGCACTCATTTTCCTGTTTCCTCTTTCCGTCCAGCGAGCATTGGTCTCCCAGTGGACGGAGTGAGCTCTTTCCCAGTAGAGCACTTATGTTTTCTCTTTCATCCAGCGATGCAGTGTGAGAAAATCTCCTGGGCAAGCACTCATTTTCCTGTTTCCTTTTCCTGTTTCCTTTCCGTCCAGCGAGCATTGGTCTCACAGCGGATGGAGTGAGAACTTTCCCAGTAGAGCACTAACGTTTTCTCTTTCATCCAGCGATGCAGTGTGAGAAAATCTCCTGGGCAAGCACTCATTTTCCTGTTTCCTCTTTCCGTCCAGCGAGCATTGGTCTCACAGTGGACGGAGTGAGAACTTTCCCAGTAGAGCACTTATGTTTTCTCTTTCATCCAGCGATGCAGTGTGAGAAAATCTCCTGGGCAAGCACTCATTTTCCTGTTTCCTTTTCCTGTTTCCTTTCCGTCCAGCGAGCATTGGTCTCACAGCGGACGGAGTGAGAACTTTCCCAGTAGAGCACTTACGTTTTCTCTTTCATCAAGCGATGCAGTGTGAGAAAATCTCCTGGGCAAGCACTCATTTTCCGGTCTCCTCTTTCCGTCCAGCGAGCATTGGTCTCACAGCGGACGGAGTGAGAACTTTCCCAGTAGAGCACTTACGCTTCTCTTTCATCCAGCGAGCATTTGGTCTCACAGCGGATGCAGTGTAAGAAAATCTCCTGGGCAAGCACTAATTTTCCTGTTTCCTCTTTCTGTCAAGCGAGCATTGGTCTCACAGCGGACGGAGTGAGAACCTTCCCGGTAGAGCAATTACGTTTTCTCTTTCATCCAGCGATGCAGTGTGAGAGAATCTCTTGGGCAAGCTCTAATTTTTCCTCCTTTCTGTTTCCTCTCTGTCTAGCTAGCGAGCATTTGGGCTTAGCGGAAAAGCGCAAATCCTCCCGATCGGTCACTGTAAACTACAACCGCTCCCCATTCGCAGACCAACAGGGGCCGTCAGTCCAGGCAGTGAGCCACCATTACGGGCCTCCCCGGTCAAGCATCCAGGCCCCTTCTTGAGATGCCAGCCCGCCAAACTCGGCACTCATTTGGGGGGTCTTTAGTCCGGCGGCTGTCCTCTGCTCTTTAGCCTTTGGGGGGAGTACTCTGGGTTCGGGCCGAACTCCGAGCTCGGAGCCCTCCCTCCGGACAGCACGCCAAATACGCATTAAACTTACCCCTTCAAATTATATGTAAGTGTGAACTCGTGAAATGATGTTTTATTAACAAGGTTCGGGAGGAGCACGTTCAGATAATTAACACAGGTGGAGAGCACTCAGCAATCAATGGTAAGAGGTGTATATATACTCAGCAGTCTCACCTCATTCCATTGACAGTTTTTGCAGCATCCCTCCACCACCCCTTCTCCACGCTTCTAGTCCTAAGCACTTACATACGGGGGGAGTACTCTGGGTTCGGGCCGAACTCCGAGCTCGGAGCCCTCCCTCCGGACAGCACGCCAAATACGCATTAAACTTACCCCTTCAAATTATATGTAAGTGTGAACTCGTGAAACACAGTATTCAACAGTAAACACGGGTCTAAATATTATAATATTCACCATATATCTAGCAACAGTTCAACTGCAATGTGAAGTTTATGCAACAATAACATTAATAACTAATAATTAAGAATTTCTTACCTTACATCTTTCTTGTCTTCAAATCGCGTAAATCCAATGTAAGCTCACAGCGTGTCTTCCAACTCGACGAAAAGCAGAGACTGATGAAGTTTGGTGCTTTGTGTTTGAGGTAAGGAGCGCGTTTGCGTTCCATGTGGACGATTTGCATGTAAATCTCTTTTGCGCGCGTGGGCGTGGTCAAATTAAAAATAATGAGCAAGCGTTTGAGAAACTTGACATCTTGTCAGGGGCGTGTCTAGAGGGGGGGGCACGGGGTGGCACCGCCCCCCCCGGTGCCAACATCATTGGGCCAAATTTACTGTCAACATGACAATGCCCAACGCCATTGGATCAGAACGCTGTCAATCACTGCTTGATTTGCAATCCGCAAACCGAATCACTGGTCCGCGTTTTTCAAACAGGAGAGAGAGACACCTCGACACGTCACTGTTTATGGTATATACACACTCAATTACAGTATATATTTTGAAATATCGCACCATATGTTAGTGTGCAAGGACCTTAACAATCTAACGTAACTTCGTCAGACTAACGTTACTGAATAGAGAGGACTTGTCAGTGTTATTCAGCGGTAGCACACTCCACTGCATAAATAAGAGATATACTACTTTATGTTGTTTTAAAGGCACAATAATATTTGTCCAAAAAAGCCATGGCATGGTAAACATTAAAATGTGAGAACGTTAACTAACACCATAACTACATGCAACTCGGTGTAATTTCGATACTTAATGGTTTTTTACTTATTTTTAGGCAGAATTTAGTGGGGGGGAAGTTGAGAATGAAAAGAGGACAGAGTCTTTTTTTGTTTTTTTTATTTATTAGAATAAAACTGTGTGGTCCAATGAATGCAGTGCCACATTTCATACCATCTATATTAGGGCACAGGGCATTGCAAATATTTTTGAAATCGTGCTTAATGTTTTCTAAACAAGTATTTATTTCCAGTTGAATTTTCTGATTTCCCATGGGCCCCCCCTCACTGGTTCTTGGTCCCCCCTGTGCCCCCCCTGTGTTCACCCAGGCATGATCAATATTTCTTTATAATCATGGATATTTATCATGGAATACCTGAGTCTTTTTGCGACGATCTGGCAGGCTGATCTCAGTATTAGTTTCTCCCACCTTTCTTAGGACCTCATATGACCCTTGCCACTTTGCAAGCAGGTGTAATGGAAATTTTTATTCTAGCCAGCTTATACCATACATGGTGTTAAAGAAACTGCAAGTTGCATATCATCTTCTTCCTTATAGCTGAAGACGAGTTGAAAAGGGCATACGCAGAAGAACAATTTGTTTTTCTCTAAAACGGATAAGCTCGCTCGCATTAAGAGCAAAGGTGTTGCATTGGAAAATATATATTCAATTGTTTTAATGACATATGTGTGTAAGTGTGTGCGTATAGCAACGGGGTGTTAGAATAAGTGTGATAAGTTTTCTGTATATAAGCTGGGCAAAAAGGAGAAGTCAGCGCGCTTCTCATATCAGACTCTGACTGATGTGTGAACAGCCTTTCTTGCAAGAAATAAAGATCTTTATAACTTTTGAAATTTCCAGCTGTCTTCCAATTATTCTTTAAAGTTGAGAAAGAATTTCCACGACACAGGCCATTGTCTGAAGTTGGCATGAGGAGCAACATCTTCTGGCCTGGGACGAGTGTCCTTTTCCTTGAAGACTTGTCATACCATGTTTTCTGTTGCTGTTGGGCTCTAGTCATGTTGTCATGGACTAGTTCTGGCATAGCGTCTTATTTCCAAAGCAGAAGTTTTTCTGTTCAGATGTGTGGGAAAGCAAATATATTAAAATGTTTAATATAGGTTTACATTGAATTTAGCATGTTAAGGTTAGGTATAAATTATGATTATCAGAGTTTTCTAGCAAAAGACTCTGGTCAGTCCTGTTTTACTGAAACTCTTGGAGTTTGTGTTTTAGCAAGAAAGTCCAGCCAGTCCTGTACTCGGGTCTCAGTGTTTGAATAGATATGCTGAGTGGATTAGGGTGGGCAATGCTCCCAGTCTAGAACCGGTTCCTAAACCTGTCTTTTTCGGTTCCTGCCCCTAAATGTATATAAACTGTAAGAGAACATTCACGTTCAGACTTGGTGACTTGCAGCTACCGACAGCTCGTGTTCTCAATAAAGAATCCTGCTGAAGAAACAACCAAGTCTCCTGGTCTTTCGATTCTAAGTTCACAACAACTTGGTGCCGTGACCCGGATGGAGAAAAAGGAAACTCAAAGAACTTCAAGCTCAAAGACCTGAATCCAGATTGAAACAGCAAGCTCAACAAAAGATCTGCTTTCCAGACTGCATCTTTTGGAATCCAGAGCGAAACTTCCAGCTAAACAAAGATTACCAGACTGAATTTTTCCAGCTTCCTCCAGATTGAAACTTCAAGCTCAAAGATCTCAAAGCCTGACTGAGTTCCAGAATCTTCCTTTACTACCAAGGGTTGGTGAGTTTCACTCCATTTAAAGAACCGCTACAGACCAGTATATGTGTTTTTTCTTCTGCGCCGTTCAGAGAAGAGTTAACAGACAGCTGCAGGGTTTTGTTAACTAAGTTATCCTCTAAAAAAAGTTTTGTTTAGAGATGAAAGATACCCTCTGCCCGTCAGGGAAGATTAACATTACAGGTTAATATTGTGTACCCTTCGCTTTAGGCAGAGAAGAATTAGCTTTACGTGCTAGTTATTTTCGGTTGATCCTCTGTTTTTGTAGGCAGGGAAGATTTTAGCATATGTGCTAATATTTTGGTTTATCCTTTGCTTCAGGCAGAGAAGAATTAGCTTTACGTGCTAGTTATTTTGGTTTATCCTATGTTTTTTTTTGTAAGCAGGGAGGTTAAGTGTGAAGTGTTGGTCATTTGGAAAGTTAACAATAGCTGATGTGTTAACAAGTGTACCCTAGAGAAGTTTTAGTTTTTTTTTATTTGTGTGGTAACAAAGAAAACTCACAGAAATGTTTAGAAAAAATGCCAGACTGATCCCCACAACGGAAAAAGGTGGCTTTGCGACTCCATCGTGGTCAGAAAGTGAATTCAGAAATATGTTAAAAGAACAAATGGACCTAATAGTCACTGAAAAAGTTAGACAGGAACTAACTCAGAAATATGAAATTCACCCAGACAAAACTTGGTCAGTAGATGAGTGTAAAAAGGTGCTTGGAGCAAGCATCCGCAAAAACCATATGAAAGCCATTATTTGTTGCCACCGAGAATATGTTTTAGCAAAAGCTACAGAACAGTCTAAGCGCAACTCAGAGCTAGAGAAACAGGTAAATGAGCTACGTGCTAGAATATCTTCGTTGACTAAGCAATTGAGCCGCAACAAAGCTATAGAAAAAACTGATGTAGAAGTTAGTCAGCCAGATAACATTTACCCTGACTTACAAGCTTTTTTTTAAACAGATGTAGCCATCCAATCAGTAACTGATAAGCCAGTAGATTCAGTGAAGGTGTGTGGCGCTAGGAGAAGGTCTCAGGGAATTGAGGGAACTGAAAGTGTTCCTCTCAACTCTTCTGTTGTCCAAGTACAAACTGTTGCCAAAGCGCTAGGACCCAAAGATATCGAGAGACTATCCCAGAGCTTACCCTCAGCACGCACAGAATTTTCTGAATTTAGAAGAGCATTGATAAGTAAAATGCGTCTTTACGACATGTCGTTGCCAGAAGTTACACAGCTGATGTCACAAATTCTAACTGAATCTGAATTCAACAGTTTTGAGTCTGCTGTTACTTCCGAACTGCAACATGTCAGTAAAGGCGATTTGAGAGAAGGTGTTTTGAAAATCCTAAAGAATCTCTTAGGACCTAAAATCGATTGGTCGAGAGTTACTAGCTGTGTACAAGAGAAAGAAGAAACTGTGAGTGAATATACTGAGAGGTTCTGTCAGGTAGCTGTAACGTACAGTGGAATAGTGGATGATTCCGAAAGTGTGCTAGCTGACAAAGGAGCTCTAATCCGAATTTGGGCAGATAGTCTTGTAGCTGAGTACAGAACAGCCTTGCCATTCCTAGATATTACGTGGGCTAAAAGAACTCTCAGAAGTAACCTAGAAAGTTTAGCTATTTGGGAGAGAGATTCTGATGTCAAAGAGAGAGTAAGAATTGCAGCAGTTTCTGTTAAGGTCAACTCAGAGAAGCAAAAGAAATGCAAAAGTCCTAGAGAAGCCAGTTGTTCTTACTGTGGCAAGCACGGACATTTTGGAAATGAGTGTAGGAAAAGCAAAAAGAACTTTAAAGATGTAAATAAGGTTACTCAGCTTCTGCTTAGCCTGCTTGATATTCTGAAGCAGCCCCTCCCCTCCTCGTTAAACTCGTGGGGCAACTTGATACAGTGTTAACCATTTAGGCTGTGAGTGCTTAATTTCCCCAGTAACTCACAACAAAGATGAAAGACTTATTTTTGTTTAATAGAACAAAAGGAAAGTGACTGTCTCAGCCTTTGTTTGGGGGACATTCAGTATACTCACAGCCTTAAATGTTATAATGCAGACCCTTATAGGCCCTTCCCAACCATAGTCCATCCTCACCTCACTGTTCCTTTTTAGGTGTCTCATAAATTAAGAAATAGGGAAAGAAGGAACCACAATTAGCAGACTCAGATTGAATAGAGGATACAACCCTAATGTTTGTAGTCTTTACAATGAATACTGGTCTGTTGCAGTTGTTCTTTGTTTGTTTGTTTTTAACCATATGCACTGACCTACACACCTGCATATGAAGACCCAACCTCCAGAAAACAACTAGACCAACTGCAGAGACTCCAACCAACACAGAAGAAAAAATACACAACGCAGACTCACCTACGGGAACTTCAGTCATCCCTCATCATGATCAAGATTGTCGTACTACTACTAACCATCATGGACATCGCACAAAGTGTGGACCCCAGAAACAACATCTTCTTAGAGCTGATGAATATGTCAAGAAATGCCTTGTTTGCTGGAAAGCACATTTTGCATGCCACATGCACCTTCAGTAGGAGCCGGAATCCCATGGGTTGCACACCCTATCTCTGTCTACAGCATCCTACCCAGCCAATTCAACGGCAGGTGCACCCTGGTTTATGTTCTACCAGCTATCAGAGAAAATACACACTCCACCCCAAGCTCTCCACAGCTACAAAATTCAGCTCCTTCTATCAACAAAGATGGCTGCATTCCAGGACTCACTTGTGTTCAAACGTGGTGGTCAAGAACTCTTGGAACATTAATCCCATCGTATGGTGTACCTGAGTGATGCACCCGGTTAATGGATCCAACAGAGAACTTGAACAAAATCCAACAAGACATTCTTGATCTTTCAACAAAATTACACCAGATGACTGAAGACAATTCTTCATGGTTCGGAAACTTGATTGGTAAACCCTGGCTGTGGATTAAAGAAATAGCAATGCTGCTGTTATTTCTCCTACTGGCGTTCTACGTATGCTTCCACAGTATCAAGTGTTTCATTCAACAAATGACTCACGCCTCGCACGAGAAAATGACTGGTCCAACCATAAAAGAATATTACCCGTAAGAACTTCACGGACCCTAATTGCATGTTTTGTTTCTGTGTCAGCATGCAATTACAGATGAACAACACAGATCACGCTTTGTGCCTGTAACTTACACAAGTTACAAGATTGAACTTTTAAGTGTATAAATTTGTATTTTGTGAGAGTTTTTTTTTTAAGACTCTCAAAGGGGCAAATGTGGGAAAGCAAATTTATTAAAATGTTTAATATAGGTTTACATTGAATTTAGCATGTTAAGGTTAGGTATAAATTATGATTATCAGAGTTTTCTAGCAAAAGACTCTGGTCAGTCCTGTTTTACTGAAACTCTTGGAGTTTGTGTTTTAGCAAGAAAGTCCAGCCAGTCCTGTACTCGGGTCTCAGTGTTTGAATAGATATGCTGAGTGGATTAGGGTGGGCAATGCTCCCAGTCTAGAACCGGTTCCTAAACCTGTCTTTTTCGGTTCCTTCCCCTAAATGTATATAAACTGTAAGAGAACATTCACGTTCAGACTTGGTGACTGCAGCTACCGACAGCTCGTGTTCTCAATAAAGAATCCTGCTGAAGAAACAACCAAGTCTCCTGGTCTTTCGATTCTAAGTTCACAACAGATGGGAGAAGGTATGTCGACTTAAGTGCCTTTATCCTGTGGTATTCCACAAGGATCTATTTTAGTACCAGTCTTTTTTCTCTTTATATGCTTCCATTAGGTCAGATCATGGATAAATATGGTGTGTGTTTTCACTTTTACGCAGATGACACCCAGCTATATCTACCTTTGAAGCCAACTGTTTCTATTGTTGTAGAAAGACTGCTAGAATGTTTTGGGGAGATTAAGACGTGGATGTCTGCTAATTTTCTGTGCCTAAATGAATCAAAGACTGGACTGATTTTATTTGGCCCGTCTGAGTCTGTTGATACATCCAAAATTGAGTTGGGTACACTATCCCCTTTTCGGATGAATCATGTAAAAAATGTAGGTATAGTTTGCGATAGTGCATTGAAATTTGAGAAACATATAAATTAAGTCGTCAAAATTTGTTTGTTTTTTTCCAGTTGAGACTAATCTCTAAAATTAAGGCATTTTTATCACGGAAGGACCTGGAAAAGGTAATTCATGCTTTTATTTTTTTTAGATTAGATTTTGGTAATGCACTGTACTATGGTGTTCAACACAAACACTTAAGACAGACTACAGCTGGTCCAAAATGCAGCCGCAAGACTTCTGACAGGCATATTACTCCGGTATTAAAGCAGGGCTCAGTAGTTTCAGGATTTCTTCGCTGTATTCTCGCTTTTTGCTCACAGGTTTCTCTCTAGAGCTCCCCCCACAGCTTCGGAATAGATATTTGACAACACTGTTGTAAAAACTCCTTGGCGATTCTCAGACACCAGAGGCTAGTAGATCAACGACATCAAAGCAGATGGGACATTCTTTAAAACGTCTTCTTCATTCGGGTTCGAACAGCGTGAGGGAGCGCAATAATGACAGCATTTTAGCAGATTTCTTTTGGCCATAAAGCAATTGTTTACATCGTGAGACCTGATATCACGCGATGCTTCCTGACGCGCCGGCCGGCGGCCCGCCGGTGTAGTGAAGTATTCGGTCCGGGTATAGTCAAAGCCCGTCTACGGAAAGCCTGTTCACTCCAACGCCGTATTAAATCCTATTGGTTGTAGTTCCAATCAGAGCTCCACTGGGGGCGCTCGCCATGAGTGCAAAATGAATGGGAGTCAATGGGGCTAGACGGCTAAATTTGTCTCCCTCACCCGATTGCCGTTGAGAAATCTCAGATTTGATTGTAGGTTTTGCAAGTTCAACATGGGTTATAGATCGAAAGTTAAATGAACGAGTACTTATTTCTTTTCAATTTCTTACAGGTTGAGTTGTTGTTGCCCATAACACGCTAGCATTCTGCTAATGACGTCAGCATTCTGACGTCATTGACATTTTGAAAGACTTTTTAAAGCAAATAAGTGACTCTAAAAAATCTAACACCAAGCAATGTGTAATTTCTTTGCATCCCCTTTCGAAAACAACATTCAGATTACTAGACAAAAAATGATATCTTAAGAAAAGTGGATTTTGAGCGGTATAGCTCCATAGACCTCCATTCATTCTGCACTCGTCATGTGAGCGCCCTCATATGGAACAAGAGTGGAACTGCAACCGGAAGTTTATTGAGTGGCACTTCTCCCCTCATTAGACATTCTCTGGTATGGTGATGGGTCTGGTACAGCAGATTGTTAAGATTAAAAAGAGCCCAAACACACCATAATCCATCAATCAGATCTAAAGATATTCCTTATGGCGTTCTGACACAAAAAAATACCAGAGGCGCATCTATGAAGTAGCAATAGAAGTGATGCTATGTTGTTTTGATGTGACGTTTCAGCTCATAACTCAATGAAACATGCATGGATTGTGAAAAATCGAACATCTTTATTGACAACAGATTCTCACGATTACAAAGAGCCCAAACACAACATAATTGCTTTGCTTTGATCACGAGATATTCCTCACAAAGTGATGCATACTTGGCTAAAAAACAAGTCTCTCATCCTTCTGGGGAGCAAAGTGTTTTCCAATTTTCCCGGAACCGTCCGCGCTCGTTTTCAAACATGGAATAACACAAAATATGTATCATCTTAAAGCTTAGAATCTCAGCTTTTTAAAGAATCTAACCACTTCGATCAACTCTGAACGAGTGCTGACTAGTCTCTCTAAACCGGAGTGTACCGCCCGCGTGCGCCACCTAGCTGAGAAAATATTCATTATCATATTTTTCAAAAATATTGCCTTGATTCAAACAAAATTGGTGTCATTTGAAAGCTTAGAGTCTGAACTTTACAGTGAATGTAGCCAATTTGAAAAACTCCTCTAAGTATTGCTGAGTTATTTGCTGATAAATATATATTTTTTTAAATTCATAATCTATAAAATACTTTTTTGTACTATGTACTGCAATGTGTCAAACACATCATACATCTCATGAAACATTTAAAAATCATTGAAAATGGCACTTCATTTTTTTACAGCATATTAATACAATTAAAATGAGCCCAAAATTAACTTTATCTATTGCTTTTATGACAAGATATTCTTCATGGTGAAACACTATAAAAAAATGCCCATGAGGGGGCGTCAAGGTCTCAACAAAAAGGCTATTTTGGTTCCAAATGCTGTAACTTTTGATTA
Source organism: Squalius cephalus (assembly GCF_949319135.1). Taxonomy (NCBI): domain Eukaryota; kingdom Metazoa; phylum Chordata; class Actinopteri; order Cypriniformes; family Leuciscidae; genus Squalius; species Squalius cephalus. Next base: position 23,117,147 of record NC_137129.1, read on the forward strand.
CTTTATCCAATCACCACAAAATTTTATCCAGATGCAGCTCATATGTAGAGGGACTTCCCCAAAAAAGAATTTTCCTCTTAACTTATTTCCTTCCTGAGTTATTCCATGTCAAATAAAAAAGATATGCATTATCATTATAAAAATTATATATATTTTTTGTCTTTTATCAGCAGTTTCTCGGCAGGAGAATATCCAAATGTAATGTAATTTATATTTTCAAAAAATTTGAAAAGAGTTCTATCAAACGATACCTACCTTTTGACTCTCCTTATTATAGTTTTGAAGTTATGAGTCTTTACTTTTTTGTGTGTCACTCAGACAAAACAACTCCAAAAATGGCCTCAGTGTTTAAGGGGTTAAGGTAAAAAAGTTACTTAGTTCACCTTTAAAAGAACTACATTGGCTGTCAGTTTCCTATAGGATTGATTTTAAGATACTATTATTTGTTTTTAAAGCCTTACATGGTAATGCTCCAACATATATAGCTGATCTGATCCAGGTGAAGAAACCAAAGAGAACATTACGCTCTGAGTCATTAAACCTCTTAGTGGTCCAGTGGACGTACCAGAAAATGAGAGGAGACCGCTCCTTTGCAGCTGCTGCTCCTAGGCTGTGGAATTTTTTACCTCATTACATCTGGCAGCGTTCCTCTCTTAGAGATTTTAAACGACATTTAAAATCATATTTTTTTATTCGAGCGTTTGATCATACATGAGTGTTGTGTTAGTGGTGTAACATGTTTTTATTGAATCCTCGTTGATTTTCTGTTTTTTATCTGTGACTTTGTTTTAATGAAGTAGAATTTGAATGTGATTTTATGATTATTTTGTTCTGTCACATATACAGCACTGTGGTCAACTGTGGTTGTATTAAAGGTCCCGTTCTTCGTGATCCCATGTTTCAAACTTTAGTTAGTGTGAAATGTTGTTGTTAGAGTATAAATAATATCTGTAAAATTATAAAGCTCAAAGTTCAATGCCAAGCGAGATATTTTATTTAACATAAGTCGCCTACAGTGAACGGCCGGTTTGGACTACATCCCTCTACTTCCTTCTTTAATGACGTCACTAGAACAGTTTTTTGACTAACCTCTGCCCACAGGAATACACAAAAAAAGGGGGCGTGGTCTTGTTGCGCTCCTACGGAGAAGAGGAAGAGTTGCGTTTGTAGAGTGTGTTTGTCGCCATGTCGTCGAGACGCTGTTATTTTCATCCTGGAGTCCAATCACCTTTGTTTGGCCTTCCCAGGGACGCTGTACTTAGAGATCAATGGTTACAATTTATGCGCATGCGCATGCTTCTCCACGTTATGGTAAGAGGCGTGACCTTTCCGGGCAACGTGCGCTAATGCCTGGCTCACACTACAGGAGTTTTAGGCCGATTTATGCCCGATTTACCCCTCCCGAGAATCGGAGAAAAAATCTTGTCGAGGACCTTGATCGGTTCCGATGTTCGGCGCAGATTATCTGGTAATGTGAGGCGTTCACAGATCGAATCTTGCACCTCCCGATCTGCTCTCACACAAATCGGGCTCGCCCCGATCACATCAAACATGTTTGATATTTAAGATTTTAAATCGGGATGAGCAAGACTGTGATTACGTCAGTGCTGTCAAAATAGCCAAGAAACAAGTAGGCTGTCGTGCTGAAGAAATTTCCCTTGAGGTAATTTTGAGTGACTCAACTCGATATGCGTTTTTATCTTCATTTATTTATTGCTAAATAAATAAGTGTTACGCTGTGATCAGCAGGCACAAAGACGAGTACATGTTCAGTAATGAAACCGAAACTAAAAAGCGCGTTAAAACGAAGTGGATTAAAATAATATATAGGTTCCACATAATATAAACACAACATAAACCTGACAATGAGCTTGTTAGATCATTGTTATATAACAGTTAATTCCTTGAATCTCACTTTACGAGAGGCTTTCTGCTGATATTTCACTAGTTGGCATTGAAAGTCTGCGCATTCTAGACAGGCTGTCACTCAGTCATTCAACTGTTCATTCAACGGAAATGTAAAAATGCGGATGCATTCACAGATAGATTATATAATATTTAATTTAAACTTTGAGCATGAGCTTTATGCAAATCCCATATGTTTCCATGCTTTTCCACTTCAGATCTGCTGCGTGAGATCACGTGAGGCGCTTCCTCTGGCACGATAATCTTAATAACATTTTGTAGTGTGTGGTGTACCGCGATTTTCAAATCTTGTAGTGTGAGCATGTTTAAGATTTGAGGGAAGAAAATCTGCAAAGATTCTCCTTAAGTGTGTGCTGCAACCAGATTTCAAAATCGGTTAGGATTTTAAAACTCCTGTAGTGTGAGTCAGGCATAAGCTGCTGTCGAATCACAACACAGGAACCGCTGGCACAATCAGAACTCGTTTCGTATTTCTGAAGGAGGGACTTCATAGAACAAGGAAGTCATCAGCCCGTTCTTAGCAGGGGGGTAACTGAGTGCTCGATTTCCGTACCACCCCCGGGAGCCGCCATTAGCTAACAAGCCTTCACCTGCTGTTAGCATCCCATTGACTCCCATTCATTTTGGCGTCACTTTGACAGCGAATAACTTTACATCTGAGGCGTTTGAAGACTCCATTTGTCCATTGTTTATTTCTAAATAAACACGACAATGTATAAAAGGCTCCATTACCTTGTATCTTACGTTACGGCCCCGTAGAAGCAGTTTTTGTAAAAGTAGGCTAACGATTGCGTCATAACCACGCGACTCTCTGTCGCACAGTAGAGAATTACCGTGCGAACAGGAGGAGAAGCTCGAGGGCAATCGGGGGGACGTGGAGGCATAATGTCCGATAAAGTCTAGGGAGAAGCCCATAGAGAGTCATGACGTTGCTCCTGCTCCTAGCTCATGGACAGCTCCTACTCACACTCTCCGTCTCTGCAAGATTCGGAAGGGAATGATTCAGATTTCTCCTGGCACAGCTACTAGAAAACTTACAACTGTCAGGCAGGCTGCTCACGTCACATCCACGTCGTCAAGCTCAGTTTGAGTCTGCGCAGTACGCTCGGCAATCAGGAAATGAGGGCTTCTAATTTGCTTCACTTTTCTCCGTTGAAGTCTATGGGGTCGCTGTGTCCAGTTTATATACTGTCTATGGTTCTTAGGACAGTGAAAACAGCGGTATACAGATAAGTAAATTGTGAGAAAAATACTGTTTTTTTACACGCGAAACATGAACACGTTATATTGCACACTGTAAACACAATCAAAGCTTCAAAAACACACGAAAAACGGGACCTTTAATATGTGCTTTATAAATAAATTTAACATTGAACATTAAACAAGAGTATCTTTCACTCTGTCCCCAGCATTTCAGCCAAGCAAAAGGTTCAAGATAACGTGTTCCTTTAAAGCTGAGAATTTGGGCTTGGCCAAACATTCACATCCAGTTACCCTTCTGCAAAGGAAATACCAGCATCTCAGAGGACTGCCTCTTCATGCCTCTTCCCAGGTTCAGCCATTGTTGCTTATAGGCTCTGATCATCATCACTTGATTATCCCCATGGAGCCAGTGTGCTTCAGCCCAACAGGCAGGCCAGCTGCTATAAGGACCAGATAAGGCTGGACACTGCAAGGGTCAGCTAATGTCCTCCAGCACCAAATCCCAGAGCAACAATGCTTTTTCACATCTGTGACTTCCACCTCGTGTTGTGGTTTCTCTCTTTTGTGAAATCACTTCTCAGATATCTTTGATGCCAGATATATTAGACTTTATTTTACAACAAAGCCGAACACTTTCTGCAGTTTCTCTTTTGTGAAATCACTTTTCAGAGATCTTTGATGCCAGAAATATTAGATTTTATTTTACAACAAAGCCGAGCACCTTCTGCAGAAGGTCGCTCCAGATTTTTGCTCAGTTCACACATATATACCATACATCCTTTTCCAAAGATGGTAACACACCCTATAGATATTTTTGGGTAAATGGGTTTGTACCATGTGACATACTAGAATAGAATTCTCTGCTGCATGCAAGCAACATTCCAGGCCTTTCTTCAGGCTTCAGAAAGTCAAACCAAAGTCACACACAGAGGAAATAATAATGTACAAATATATAGCTAAATTACTTATTTTCTAAACAATAAAATCTTCTACATTCCCTCCTCTGGGGCTTATTTAAGCCCCACTTTCACTATCCTTTGCCAGAGTGTAGTTTCAAAATCCAGCCCCCTCAGTTATGCTACCTAGTGACTAAATTGAGTCACCCATCCTCCTTTCCAATGACTAGATTATGCCACCACACTCCGGAGGAGCATAAGAACCAAACATCTCTCTCCATACATTTTTCTTTCTTTCAATGGACAGAGTAAGAGACTTTTCACTCCCTAATCAAAAAAATTAAACATTTTTATAAGCGTGTGTAAACACTTGGTTCAGCATTGCCTGTTATTATCACAGTTATGTAGAGTATGTGAAATGTGACCGGTCTTCATTTCACTCTGCGTTGGGGGTGCAGATTAATTTTTTGGGGGGATTTTTTTAATGGGATTAATCAATGCATGCTGATGAATGATGTATAATAATAATAATTAATCTGCATACCCTAGTTTGCACTGATGTAAAAAGACTGACAGTGACACAATAAGACCTAATGTTAGCAAAATGTTTTAATCTTTTAACTCTTAAAAAAAAACTATTAAAAAAACATGTATGTTCTTTAATGTTTGATTATAATTTTACTGTCTTCACATAGGGATGGGAATTGATAAGATTTTATCAATAATAATGCCACTGACGATTCTGATTATCGATCCAATTCTTTAACAATTCTCTTATCGATTCTTGATAGCACTGTGTGGAAAAATGTAGTCATATGCTTTTAAAAAAACAAAACAAGTGGTTTTATTTATTTTAAAGTTTAAGCTTGAGTTAGCAAACTGTACTTTTTATATAATTTATGTAATAAATAGAACCTTATTGTAAAGTGTTACTGATTAGTTATACAACGATTCAGACGTCTCCTGAGTTCACTGTTGGAAAGATCAGTTGTTTTAACCATTCATTAAAATGAATCGGTTCAAAGGAGTCATTAGTTCGCGAATTGGACGTGTCATGCATGTTGTGTGATTATCCCAGCAGTTAGGACATGGACATCCAAGATTTGTGTCAACATAAGCCGCTTTCCGACCAGAGGAACCTTTTCACAGTTCCTAGAACTATTGGCTAAAGTACCCGGATGTCGGCGTGTTCGCACCGCAGGAACTAGGAACGATTTTAGTTCTAGGAACTCCATTTGTAGGAACTAATTTAGGGCCTACTTCAGAGTAGGGTCTAAACCAGCACTATAGGAACTACCCGTGACGTTAGTGTATGCTGATTCACCGAACGCACGCGGAACACCAGCACCCGCCATTTTTAAAACAGCTAGAATGTAAACACACAGATTATAGCCTATATATTTACTCCATAAACTAACTATACAAAGTTTAAACATGGAAAACAGTGATAGATGGGTCTCTAAACCTTTATGCTGAAGAGAAAATGCAACGCAACTTTGAGGGGACCAAGCCAAACATGATTATGTTTATCTGCCCAGCTAGCAACACTGGACATCAACCACACGGCATAGGCTAATAACCTTTTTCATATACTGTCTACTTTCTATAACAGTTCTATCCAAGCGGCATGCAACTCCCCGTCTCTCTCTTGAAACCAACACGGAAGTGAGTTAAACTGCAATTCGTTGACTGGCCGCTTGAGGCTGATGTCAGAAGTGAGTCAAATCTGTATCTCCGCCATGTTAAAATAGCAAATTTTACAGCAGAAAAAAACGTGTTTACAGCCTGGTGTCTGTATGTGGCTTTGGTCTATACAGCTAATTTTGCCCTTCATGACAACTGTGAGGGGGGTGAATTTTTTTATAACTCATCCGTTTAGTTGATTAATATTTAAAGTTCTGCATAATTAAGGGTGTGGCCACTTGAGTGACAGTGCCGGGTTGTGCTGATGTCAATGCTAGCCGTTTCGTCTGTTTTTACTAGCCGTCACAATTCACCTCAGCAAGTGTTGCTGCTGAACTTGCCTTCTCTGCAGTGTTTTGTGCTTTTTTTCGGGATTATTTCATACAATTTAATACACCCATTACTTCGCCCACGGCTTAGGATTCCGTCGTTGTCGTCGAGTATCGTTCGAGAGAACAACCAGCGCTGTATTTCAGTTGTTTTCCTCTGTGAACATGCACTAATGGATGTCTGACAATTTCGTTGCTTTTTGGAGTTTTCAGATTTAAAACGTCAATAAAGGCTCGTTCGTTCTGCTCTCACGGAACAGATTGATTATAATATGCTTATGTACCGTCAGATGAAATCATGCAGGCGTCGGCGCTTTCTCCGTCCATGCTTTAAATACACATCCTTGAATGAGCGCAGATTTTCTAGCGCATTTACTTGAACTTCATAGGCAATAACGTTATATCTATGGTTTAACCCATTTGAGAGGCGGCCAAAATCAGAATTTAAAATGGACTGAATAAGCTCTCTACGAACTTGACGAGTGATGCCGCGCTGACGGACCATATAAAAAAGGAGTGACTGACATGTAAGTTAACGTTATGCACTTAAATCACTGTCACACACTCTCTCTCAGAGTAATATTAAGAGTTCCTGCATTATACATTTTCAACTAGCAGAATAGTACAGAATCACGATACACAGTCTCATTTGTAGCCGTGTATTTTAACTATTATAATATTTTGAAGGGCAAAAATAGGAACTTTTAATTGGCTTTACTGTCTTCAACTGTCACTTTAGCGCGAGGCCCTGTGCAGTCGCAGACTTGGTACTGTCAGTTGCATATAACGTTATAGAATTACTTCCCCAGCCTGCATAGAAATAAACATATATCTATGCCCAGCCTGAACTAAAAACTCGATCACGTCGAGCTAGGTGATTTCAGATACAGCCAGTAGACGGGCTCTGATACAGCCAGGCTCCAGCTCACGCCCCGCCTCTGCCCATCCGGGAGTGACGCAAGGCCAAGATGGCGACGGCCGGCTCCAGCCCACTTTAGGCTTCAAAAATGCTCTTCAGAAACCTACGGGTGACGTCACGGACACTACGTCCATATTTTTTTACAGTCTATGGTTCTATCTGATAAGATATTAAACTGTTAGACAGATCGCTAACTAATGAACACAGAGAATGCGAGCATTGTTTGCTCTGGCGTTCTCAGCGCCGCCAAAATAAAGGTCCGTCGCGCCGTCAAAATAAAAGTCACCGTGCTTGCGTCACTCCCTTACCCCTCCTACCAGTGCTGCGTTCCAGTCCACTTTTAGACAGCACTTGTGCACTTCCCCTCGAGGGAATCCCCGCCGCCATTTTGAAGTGCGTTCCACATCGTGAAGTGGGCGAGGGAAGTTTAGATGGACAGACCCTCGTTCCCTCGATTTTGACCGAGGGAGCGAGTCTACTTCAGATACACTTCAGGCACCTATATGTCCCACAATGCAGTACGATTGTGACGTCACCACAAATCTCGTCTAATCACCACCACAACAAACAACTCTATGATATATTAATTATATATATTTTTAATTTAAAACAACCCACACACACCTATATACATTTGGATGCTACATTAAACAAATTCTTAAAGGGAAAAATTTTACATAATAAATCAACTCTTTAGCTGATTCCAAGTGATCAAGGGCTTAGGGCGTTCCAGTTCAGCCCATTGCAGTTTCCGCCAGTAGTGGGCACTCGTGCATCGTAAGCAATGACGTACATCCGAGTGAACGAGACAGAGGGAAGTTAGCGAGTGAAGGGCATGACAATTTTGGACTGGAACGCAGCCCAGTTCCTATGGCCACTTGGCCAGTGCGAACGCAAACAGCAAAACCGAGTTTGGGGGGGAGCAGTTCTTAGAACTGTTTAGAAGTGGACAGTTCCTAGAACTAAGTTCCTGTAACTACTTGGTCGGAAAGCGGCTATTGAAAACATTTCATCACTGTATAGTTTTATTTCGTTTAATTAAAGTGTTGTTTTATGTCAGCTGAATGTCCGGAACGCTTTTCAGAGAAGATAAGGAAACTTATTTAGCACAATTTACACCCAGCAGTAATTCAGGAAAAAATAAATAAAAAATCTCCGAATGCTCCACATGAAACTTTGGTCTTCCGACCTTTTACCACCGTGTCGATTTATTTTGATTAATATGTGCGAGGGAGAGAGCAACACAGCGCCTAGTTTGGAGACGGTGAAGTCGTTTACACAGAGAGTGCGCGCGCGCGACCGGCTCTCTCTCTCTCGTTCTTTCAGTTAAACATACGCCCTGTCACAAACGCATCCGTTCATCTACATTACTCACCGATCAAATAAGACTTTGGCGGGACAAAAATTCACTTTGGCGGGCGCTAAAACAAGTTCAATGCAGGAAAATTCATGCGTGAGTTTCCATTAGACTCGCACGGTAGCCAGGCGTCTCATCAAATGGCGAGCTCAGTTCAGTTGACGCTGTGTGCTTCAAGATTCTTTCTGACGCAAGTGCTAAGATTCCAATTGGCCAAGAGAAAAAGTGCTAAGATTCCGATTGGCCCAGAGAAATGTCCTTTATAAGAATTATCCAATAATGTTTCGCAATTCTAGCCTGCATGGCAGTTACTGTGAGAAACAATACACAAACTTCATACATGTTTGAATAAGATTAAAGTGCTTTTTAGAACAAATTACATGTTATATTACAAAAAACAAAACTCATTTCAATCTTTTTAGACAGAGCGTCAGTACAACCCACCTCTCTTCTGTCGCATTTACCGCGAACTGAAGGAGAGCAACTGGAACCGGAACATGAGTCTTAAAGGAGCCACGCACAGTATTTAACAATACTGCAAAATGACCATGTAACCATAGAAATATGACATCTCTCAATTAATAGAAATCAATATTAGAGAAATAAATAAAATTCCAGAATACAAAATAATGAAAGAAATATAACAAATGATAATAACAAACGGAGATTTTGAGTGAAATTAATTAATAAATATAACACCTGTTACACAAATATAAAAATCCATTATACTATTAAAAGTTTTTCTTGCGGTGTTGTTACGATTTCCTAATTGGTCTAGGGGAGGAATGAAACAGTAAAAATGGATGGTGGTGAAATGGATGTGCAACCGCATGAAGCCACCCCGTCTCCAGACCCAGAGTTGTTTCACAATAACCACATAGTGATCTCATTCAAGAAAGTAGTTTTATTTACAAATTAGGCAAAAGAAAAAGAGAGGTATCAAGTTCAGAAGGGGGTATAGCCAAAACAACAAACATAATCAATCTTACTCATTAATCAGACTACCTTAACTAAAAGAAAACAAAACAAAAGTACAGCAAAATAAGCTAACTCCCTTGCTAGCATAAACAGGGGAAAACGTATGATTCAAAATAAATGGCACCCACCTCCCTACTAACCTCACAAAATAAAGAAATAAATGATTAAGTAACAAACTTCAAATAAACCAAGAGAAAATCATCCATTAAGTCAAACAGTGATTAACCATTAAAGGTAACACACTCACTTCTGCCTTTAAAGTCTCAATCAAGGATTGAAATAGAAAGAGACTAAAAAGAGAAAACTACTTCACAAAGTAGTACACACAATATAAGGTAGAGATACACTGTTCACTACTGGCTTCAACAAAGTCTCAGGTCTAGGGTTGAAGAAGGGACCTCATTGCTACTGCTGCACACAGTCAAGCCACCACCAACACAGCTCTGATGGTGTTTGCAGTTTAAATACTCCCAGCATCCAATCACAGCAGGCCATTGATTATCTGTAACAGGTGGAACCATTTCACCTATGAAGAGAGACAGGGATAGAGAAAGAGAAAACAGCACAGTTGAACACACACAAACAGAACCTTACGGCTCTGGACGTAACAGTGTAGAGATCTTTTTTGACCCAGACACTTTGTGCATCGTATGAGGATCACCCTTGGGGAGGGGTTAGGCTCATCAATCATCTTCTTCGTCATCATTAGAGGTACTTGAATCAACATCCAATGTTTGTAAATATCAATTTAGTTTATAAGACCAATCTTAATAATATATGATTTGGTTGCCCTCTAAAATTAGTGTTCTTTATCTTGATATTTCAGTATTTCCATTTGTTGGTTTTGACAACAAATGATCTTAATATGGGAAGTACACAACAGAATAATAACCCCCTTTCAATATTGCAACTCCAAAAAACATTCCTAATTTAGCAAACCATGCTTATAATTCTCCAAACTTTAAATCAAGTTTTCCTTAACTTCTGCTCTTAAGCTTTTTTTACTCAATTGTATTCACCAAATTTTCCTCCCTGTGCGCGCAGTATTATTTGGTAAAAGAGCAACACTGATCTCCAAACATCTCTGCTGATTATAATAAATATAATTGATCCATTCTGCGTTTTTGTTTGCGTGATCCATATGAATATTGATTAAAAAAATAACTAATTCTCATTTTTATTCGCTTCTTATTTTTATAAAGGAATATCAATTCTTAAATTCGAAGAATCAATCTTTTAGTCAGTAATTTTTAGTTGATGAACGAACAGAACATTGTAGTGCACCTTCAATCCAATAAATTGCAATTTGCTTTTGTGCCTTGTTATAAAGTTTCAGATTTCAAATTATGTCAATATTATTATCAAATTTAAACAATAAATACCATTTTGACATTTTTAATGTCGCGTGTTGTAGCTCCTCCGACCTCATTGTAGCTAAGTTCAAGCGGTTCTTGACTGAATACCATTTCCTCCTTTTTACTAATTATAAACTATCATGAATAAACTAATCATGTCTCATGTAATCACTCAAACTAAGAAAGCTTGAGAGCAATGTTACATTTACCTCATAAAACTCATTAGATAATAAGAAAAAATAACTCTAGAAAATAACTTATTACATATTAATTATATGTACATTTCTTTTTCTGTATATCTGAATAAATCTAACAATCTAAAAGTTTTATATCAACCATTTACACCAAATTTAGCATTATAACTTAAATATTATTAACTGTGATCTTAAAGCAACACTAAAGAACATTTTTTTTTACCTTAAAATAATGTTTCCAAAATCGTTTCAGTGGTTCATCAAGTCGTAACAGGGTGAAAGGCACTTCTGCATTCGCTTTGCGGCCCTATATCTGCTATAACCGCACTATGCAAGTTTGCTAGATCGGGTAGCGTTTCTGTAGTTCGAATGAGACATAAGAAACTACAAATTTGACTTGCTTTACGGCAAGCATTACAATAGTCATTATTTAGTTTTTCTCCTTTTCTAATGTCGCAATACATCATACTTTCATAAACTCATGCAACATACTCTACCTTGTCTGTGGACATTGTTCATTCCAAAGCCGGTGCTGGATAAACAGCGAGCATGCGTGCGACAGTAGGCTGCGGAAAGCTAAATTATTTACGACAGTGGTAATGGACAATTGTTGCTTTAAAGGATTTGCTATCCTGTGACTCCCTCTGGTGGACAACAATAGTATTCATCTCTGAATCGAATTGACATAAATGTCTGATACTTTTTTTTTAACGATTACATTTTTTAATGATTATTTTATTACTGATAATATAGCCACATAAAACTCAAATTCACTGATTTATGGTACCTTATTTCATGCTTTAACGGTTGAATTTTAAACTTCCATTTTGTAGCTAAGCAGTAATGATACATTATTACATTATTTAATAATTGGGTCAATGACGTGATGGCTCAGTATACATGTATACATTTATATATTTTTTATTCTGGCATGATTTTATAACATTATATATCAATGTAGTGCAAAATGGTATTAAAATTATGTGTAGAAGTCATTTCTTTGTTAAGAGAAAGAATGTCTGTAAAAATGAATTTCATTGATGTCATTCGGAGTAACCAATATAAAGGCACCATTTTGGATAAAAGTCATGATGTGATATCATTCACACCTGTAAAGAACCACACAGTCGTGAAGCAAAGTAAGTAACTCACAACACTTAACTATATGAAAAATTCATGTTTTCACTTACTTATATGCATGTCCCGAAATATCAGGTCATTCGGGACAACCGCTATAAAACATGGAAAATGTTGTAATATTTTAAAAACTTGTATTAAATATAAAATGTTTGATTGTCTTTTTGCTAGCTAGCTAGATATCATCCTGTTAGCTTTGTTTGAAAATATTACTGCGGTATTACTGCAAAACAGGCAGACAGAGAAGTTGAGGACCATAAGCAATAGGCTATACTGAACCTGAACCCCGAGTATTTTAATGTGACACCTGACATCACAGTGGATGACGTACTATACAACAGGAACCCCCTTTGGCATCAGACTCAGACAAACCTTGTTGTCACCTTGTTACACTTGTGGTCCGGACCAGACTACAAAAAATAGCTTATAAATCACTTGTTATGCTATATTATCACCCAATATTGGATTCAATCTTTTTGTCAACCTGTTCTCTTTCAATTAGGACTGGTTTTATATTTCCATTTGCATCTGATTAATTATGGGCCTCATTTATTTGATAGTAGGCATCTCATTTTTTGAGTACAAAAAAACATTATTTTTGAATAATTTTGGAAATATTAAATAAAATCTGAAGAAAATTGGCACTGTTGATCACTAGTCTACTTTAATTTTTCACCAGGAATTTTGTTTTGAAAAACTTTAATTTTGTACAAAATGGCACATTGTCACACTTGTGGTGTTCCTGGTCAAAAATGACCGGCCTACAAAAAATAGCTTATAAATCACTTGTTATGCTATATTATCACCCAATATTGGATTCAATCTTTTTGTCAACTTGTTCTCTTTCAATTAGGACTGGTTTTATATTTCTATTTGCATCTGATTCATTGTAGGCCTCATTTATTTGAGAGTAGGCATCTAATTTTTTGAGTAAAAAAAAACATTATTTTTGAATAATTTTGGAAATATTAAATAAAATCTGAAGAAAATTTGTGAGATTTGAGAGATTTATAAGCTATTTTTTATAGTCCGGTCATTTTTGACTGAGAACATCACGGGTGTTATAGGGTTTTGAACACCACACAAGGGTTAATATCATTAACAATATGAGTTGTATGTAATATGTTCGTTCCAATAACAATGAAATCAAGCGGAGCATTAGTTCTGGCAGGTCACGTTAGTCAAGCTCACATCAGTGACTCTCAGCTGATCCACGTCTACCTATAGGAATACGACGCCTATCACTGTATAATAAGCTCATTCAGTATTATCAACAGCTATCGCGTTTCTCAGGAGCTGACCTTCCTCCCTTCCCTAGCTCCTCCTCTCGTCATTCTGAGTCCCCTTTGAATCAGACTAAATTCTTGAATTATGTTGTACATTCAAATCTTGAATTAATGATATCTGCATACAAAACTTAATTGTTTTGGACAAAATTAAGACTGTAAACCTTATTTAACTAAACGGCATTGGATTAAACTTATGTAATTAACTTAAGTTAATTGAAATAAATAATGTTACATAAATCCAATGTAACCTAGTTACGTGGGACCTGTTGACATAAAAAAGTTAGTTAAAGCCAACATAGCATTTTTTTTAGAGTAGAACATGCATACACACACACTTAGGAATCTGCATTAAAATGAATGGGTGGGTCATATAATGAACATTTTGTTTTTTTTAAATGTGTTCAAATTAAAATCAATCAGTCACAATGGAGACATTGTGACAATGTAGACAAGAAATGAAGTGGTTAGATTTGCACACATTTTTTATTATTCGGAATTAAAATCAGCATTTTCAAATAAATATTCTTCAAGGTTTTACTTGTTTATTCCCCCTGCTGTCCACCATTCTAACTTTAAACTTCAGCATAAAAACCTAAAAACAGCTCAAAACTAAAACAAAAAATGCTAAAACTTTACCCCCCAAAAATATTTGTATAATATCTAAATATATACCTGAAGTAATAAACTGAAGAAAAACTGACTTTAGGACCCAGGGGAACAGTTAATTTGCTCCATATAGATCTATAAGGCCAACCAGTGGCAAGAGTCATGAAATATCATTATATTAATTTGTTTTTCCACAAGAGGTCAGCAGAGACACCCAATGTGAGACTTGTTTTACTCGATGTGAGCTGTTTTAACAAGTTTTTGCATGCACTGGAGTTATTTTGTATTTATGAATGCAACAGCTACACGAGGAAAGCATAAAGTTAAGTTACTCTGCATGCCTTCCAGGAACATGGTGACCAAACAAGACATGCTAGGGTACATTTTGTCTGGAGAGAAGTATTAAGAACTTTTAATGGGTACTTCCCCTAGTCCCTCCCTGTGATGTTTGCACAGCATATAAAATGTTTAGTTTCAGAAGACTCTGGGCTTCTTCTCTTTTTCCTTTTCTTGCATTCTGCAGATATCTTACTTTTCTATATACTCTGATGCTCACAAATTTCATGTTAGATACAATACTTTGGATGTTTTTATAATCTATTGACTAGATTTGTTTTATAAATTTATCTTGAAACTTATTTGCTATTACAAATCTAATATTTACTTGATTCATTTGTAGGCTTTATAATTTAAAGTTTTATTTAATACAATTTGTTATTCTTTATTCAAAACTTTGATCTCTGAAATATCCATTGCTCGTCTGCCTGGATCACACTGCATCAGTTTGTTTGTTTGGAAAATCTGTTTAGTACTTCAGAAAAATGCCTTAAAGACTAAGAAGATTATCTTTACATTTTTTATCATGTTTTATGAACTAATGCTGGAACTCTGCTTAAAGAATTAACCAACTCAACATGTTTAAAGAATTCTGTCTAAATCCCAAATTGATACTTCTAGGTTATTATAAATAAAAAGCAACAAAAAATGACAATGACTGTTCAGAACGACCACATGACCTACCACACCATATAAATGTTTCATGGCGTAAGAGTAAAAAGAGATAGAGGAACAGTGTTTTAGAGAGACAGTACATCAACCAGATCACATCTATGAGACCATGAGTGTCATTGGTTTACTCCATCTTTCGTTTTATGGGTTCATTCTGACAACACATGGTATGTCTGCTTTTTACCATTAATAATGCTCTTGTCTTAAATGAGTTGAATTGTTACTCTGTGTTGTGTCAGCTCTCCTGCACCAGCGAGTCCGACCCAATGGCATGGCTATTCTTCCCTGTGGTGACCTAAAGGTCGGGAAAGTGACCTGGAGCAGAGAAATGAAAGGACATCAAGTGTCCATCCTCAGCACTGATAATGGAGAGATAATCAGACACATGAATAATAACAATCATAACCTATTGTCAGACCTGTCTCTGATTATCTGGTTTGTCTCAATTTGGGATGAAGGCTTGTATTATTGCAATGGGACACCTGTGGCATGTCTAACAGTGAAAACAGGTAAGAAACCAGAACCTCATCATGATATACATTGAAAAACAAACAAAACAAACAAACAAACCAAAAACTGTTTTGAATCTTATGGTATACATTTCATATATGTAATATATTAAATGTTGTGGAATAACATGGTGGAATTGGTACCAAACTTTTTTTAAATGCAGCTATTTTGCTAATATATATTTTGTGGTTGCAAAGTAACGACTGATAAAAAAAAATAAAAAAAACATAATATGGAATCCTCTCTGTTAAATCTATGTTCCAGGATGTTGAAAGGCTGTAGCTATTTGTCATATATTTTGAAGTTTTGGAATAAATTTTGAATTGATTGCTTGCTTGCTAATGAATTTAATTAATTGCTAATGAAATTTTGCCTAACAGAGCATAATGTGTACAAGGGGGACAAATAAGATGGTAAAACATCAACAATGTCACAATGGTCTCTAAAATCTACTTAGGCTTACTGTGCTTTTGGGAAACACAGTCAAAAGACAAACAAAAGTTCCCTTTCAGTCAGGTAACGTTCGAATTAGTTGATCGTACCGACTGATGGATCACACCAGGGAGCCAGATGTCTTCAATATAGTATACAAATCAAGCCAAATGAGCTTTAGCAGGTGCGCAATCCACGCCCCGCCCTGCAGCGCGGGTATAACAGGGAAGTGGATGCACCCACCATTCATTCTTTTCGTTTGGGAGCCGATCGGTTGTTATGTCGATATCTCTGAAAGTGTACTTTAATAACAAGCCTATGTGTGTCGGCACTTCTGTTGGAAGCTCTCCCAGTGCTGACGTTACAGCGTGTGGCAGTGGTGACCGCGAGCTTCTGAATCTCTTAACTGCTGTTCTCACAGCAACCTTTGTGTTTGTTGGCTGACGGTCGGTTTAAGGGCGAGGAAAGTGAGTGCTTCACTGATGGGGTTTCCCGTCAGTGTCACCGTGGACATCCCTGTGTGCTCCAGCACTGTTGAAGGGGTTATTCCAAGGAAGTAAACACGGGGTAAGTTTTTCATCTTTCTTCTCTGGAAGAAGGATGTCTTTCCACCTGTGCGCTGCTGGATGTGCTCGTTCCCTAGCCCTCTGTGATGGTCACAATTTCTGGTCACAATGTCGCGTGTTTGGGCATACAACACGCTGAGGCAGCTTTTGTGGATGGTGCATGTTTTCTGTGTGAAAATATGCCTATCTCGGTGTTGAGATCTAGACTCTCGTTCGCTCGCGAATGTAGAGTCCCTGATTTTGCACCACTCCTTCGCGGGTGGTGTGAGTCAGGTGATCGCAGAGTTGTTTGAGGCTCCGCCCGGAGATTATTCCCCCGTGGACTCATCACAACTCCTTCACATCGATACCTTTGGATTCTAGTGTTGAGCGCACTGATTCATCTGTAATGGGTGAATTAGACGTTCCATTGGAAATTCACCAGGGGTATAGGATGCCGACCACTACATTTGAGGGCGAGCCAGTGGTGTAGTGGTAAAAAAAGAGGTGGGTAAACTATAAATTCTGGTGGACCACGACGTGGTCACCCGGTAAGGTGGACCACTGCCTACCGGTGTATGTGTGTCCTGATGACATCGCTATAAGGCTATCATTTGATGGTACTACCAAGGGTATCACTGGTTGTTTCCTCATCATAGGTCACACAATCACTTTTTCAATTCATACATTAATCTAAGTTCTTGTTAAAGAGACTCAGAAAGGAATAATATGGTTGAAATCTATAAAGTTTACTAAATGAAAAAACAGAGAAAACAAAAATATTAAGAGAGATCGAGAGGGAGGCTTATATCCAGGGCTTCCAATGCAATGCACTTGTGCATAATGATTAGGGACTTGGGATTATTTTCATAGTCGATTAATCTGTTGAATATTTCCTCAATTAATTGATTAGTTGTTTGGTCTATCAGAAAAATGTGGATCAGTGTTTCCCTGTAGAGGGAAAAGTCTTTAAAGGGATAGTTCACCCAAAAATGAAAATTCTGTCATCATTTACTCTTCCTCAAGTTGTTCCAAACCTGTATGATTTCCTTTCTTCTGCTAAACACAAAAGAAGATATTTTAAAGAAGGTTGGTAATTAAACAGTTGCTGGTCCCCATTGACATCCATAGTATTTTTTTTTTCCTACTATGGAAGTCAATGGAGTCCATCAGTCGTTTGGTTACCGACTTTCTTCAAACTATCATCTTTTGTGTTCAGCAGAAGAAAGAAACTCATACAGGTTTGGAACAACTTGAGGGAGAGTAAATGATGACAGAATTTTCATTTTTGGGTGAACTATCCCTTTAACCTGGTGCAGGCTTGATTCCCTCTGAATATCTTGTACAGTTGGGTTTCGACATGCTCCCTACATTAAACCAGCTGCCTGTAATGAATAAAAAAATTTTTTTTAATGTTTTTAGTTTTAATGATTTCCTGTTGCGGCTGCGATCAAGTTTCATTCTCGCGCAGCTTGTTTAGTAACTTCACGAGCGTGTGTTGTCTGCTACGTGTGTGCGCCGTTCTCTTTGTTCCGCGCGCGCGCGCGCGCGTGTGTGTGTGTCGGCGCGCTGCGCTCTCTGCTCAATGTTCTGCTCCGTGTTTGCGCTGCACGTTCTGCTCTGTCGTTAACGGCCCAAATGCTCGAATCATGTACCGATCGGCGATCACGCACTGGAAAAGCAAAGTCCGCTCAAATAACGTGCAATTTAGAGGTGGATAAACGCAATGTAGAGGTGGATAAACGCACTTTGGAGGTGGGCAAACGCTATTTCCGAATTTTGGGAGGTGCGTAAACGGCGTTTACGTGCGTTTAGCCTCCACTACATCCCTGAGGGCGAGCTGTATACTGTCGGGGACGATTCCCCCATGCTGTCCCCCCTGGGTTGTACAGCATGGCCTGAGTCAGATCCACAGTCGTCAGCTATGCTGAAACGGGCCGCCGAGGCTGTTGGGCTCGAGTGGAATCCTCCGCCCGGGCCCGCTCAGTCTCGGCTGGATGATTGGGCTCTGCCCAGCGCTCCAGTACCTTTCTTTCCCGAGATGCATGGGGAGCTAACCAGGTCATGGAAGGCACTAGGGGTGTCGCAATATACCGGTGTTGACGATAATCATGATATTCAAAGCATGAAATATCGACATCGTGTTAATTTAGAGTGTGACAATATACCGGTATTGGCGATAACCACAATGTTTAAAATGAATAGGACTCTTATGATAACATGACACGTAAATACTACAGCGCCAGTACCTGGTTGACCTCTCAGATGGCAGTATTGCACCCGCGGACACCTATCAAATAAGAAGACGACGCAGCGCTCGTCCGCGCCCGCGCAGCTAGAGGGAAACACTGTCCACACCCGAAAAAAGTAAGCTCGCCAGTATTAAGAACAGAGTTCTTCGGCTTCAAAGAAAACAGCACCTTAAAGGTGGTCGCACACCGGACGAGAAGCGCAGCGCCACGTCTTTAAAATTCGAACACATTATTCTCTATGACACACACCGGCGGCGCCCAGCAATGGCTCAGGACCTTGTTTAAAATCCTGCCGCGACACAGAGCACCATTTACATCGTTTTATATTAAATTTACATTATATTTGTCTCAAATCATCGTAAATGATTTCACCCTGTGCTGCAATATACATTTAAAGGGTCATTTCACCCATTTGAACATTGTTTTTTATTTAAAGTGGGTCATATATGTAGTCGAAATGTAAAATAATTTTTGAATTTGGTGCCTTCGTGACCGAGAAAAGACAAAAAATAACTTCAGAACGCATTTGTATGACAGACAACAACTCCCACAATGCACCACATTGCACAGCTCCGCAAGCCACTCCCACTAATCCAGAAAGCGCATATCTGCCTATAAGAGAAATCACTCTTCCGTCTACAAGGCTACTACCAGAGCTTGAAATTCATTTCACATTCACACAAAATGTCTAGTTAGTTGGCGAACTCATATAGTGCATTACTCCTCGTTTGTATTTCTTTCGAAAAGGTGAATTATTGCATGGTACCTGGATGTTCAGTCAGAACATATGCGGTGCGAAACTAGGATAGTTCTCAACACAAACGTCCGTGTCCTCGTCTGATTCAGAGATTTCGTCCAGGAGAAATTGTCATCGTTGAAATTCTTTGCCGCAGACGGACTCTATCTCTGTGTTCGTAGCGGTTCGTAGCTGCATTGTGAGATCACCGGCGCCACCAGTCCGCCCTAACTCGAGCCAGTCCGGGCTCCTTGTCCGCGGCAGGCAGGTCTTCTGCCTCGGCTGCTCTTCGCTATAATGCGGCTTGTAAAGGTAGCCACAAACACCTGATTCAAGCATCAGACTTCCGAAATCCTCTTCTTCTATATCATATTGAGCACTCTCCTCCGCTATTGTCATAACTTTACATCTGTCTCCACAGCGCCTGTTAGCTTAGCTTCAAACAAGATGGAGGATATTGCTTTCAGTTTCAGAGAGTAAAGTCCCACCCACTGATCTGTAATAGGTCTGTAGCGTGAGCGCGCCCCACCCTGGGAAAGATGAGAAACTAGTGTCTGTAGTCTTAACAGAAATCCCCCCCTCTAACACTTCCTCCTACAATGACGCAAAATGACAATTTTTGCGTCATTGTAGGAGGAAGTGTAAGAGGTAAATAACAGATTTCTCCCGTCTCAGGGGAAAATGAGAGAGTGTTGCACGACCATTCAATAGTATGACTGGGTTTCTAACAATGCAAAGCTTAATGCAAATGGGTGAAGTGTCCCTTTAATTTTACATTCATTTACAGAAATCAGCTGCTTGAATGAAAATTGCTGATGTTATCGGATTTTCAGATGATATTCTCAATTCATTCAGTTAACGGATGCTCTGAGGTAAAGTGTTCAGACCACAGACTCAGCAACTATTGAATTTAATTGTACAGTATAATCATAACATAGTACAGACATTATCTTAATTTCATAATGTCGTTAAACATAATGATATTGCTGGCCATAAACTGAGAAAGTGCGCGTCCGGTGTGCGATACCTCGAGTTGTCATAGACGTGACGCGGCTATTATTTTACTAGTCATGGAATGGGAAACTGACATTAACTGTTAACAGGGGGTTTCTGTGTTCATATATTTAATAAAGGGTGATTATTAAAATTAAGAACCCCGTTTTCTTTACTCATCTTATTTTTGTATTTGTATTTGCACTTGATTTTTCTATTCAAATCTGCTATCTGCATGACTTTATTGGCGCCGGTGCAACAATAGGTTTAAGAGCTTTTCAGTTCTTCAGAAAACCTTCAGACAGTGTTTTGCTTCAGTTTGAAAACAGATAAACTTCACATGCTTGTCTTCCTTCACAAAAATTTGCCATAGATTGAGTACGGAAGAAGTAAAAATGCATGTGCCTGTTTTGACTTCCGGGTGTGCTCATGGAGTAGTCGGTCGCATTGAAACCTCTCTCCCACTTTAACCTCGAAAATCACGTTTGAACTCGCTATACTGTTTGTTATTTTTAACTAAATAATATATGAGAGGGAGAAGAAGCACACTAGGCCACAATAGATCGATAAAAATGCCCAAAGCTCAGGATAAAAGTGCCTCAGCTGCAAAAGCTAACACCCAACCGGACCAAGCTAGCAACATCACGGCTGACGGGGGAACGGGAAGCCCCGGGATAAGCATGGACACTGCTGGGGTACTTAAGGCAATAGAGGACTTAAAATCAGATCTAAAAGGAGACAATGCAAAGCTCAAACAGGATATTGGCCAATTGGGACAAGAAATCAACGGTAAACTGGACAATATAGCAACCGATGTACAAGGCCTATCACAGCGGATGGACGAGGCGGAGGCCCGCATGAACCAGGTAGAGGGCTGGGCAGAGGAGGCAACTGAGGCGCTGTGCACCTGCCTCGAACAGCAGAGGAAACTTCAGATCAAAGTGCTTGACTTAGAATCACGATCCAGAAGAAATAACCTACGTGTCTTTGGGGTGCCAGAAGGACAAGAGGGGGACTCTGTAACGCAGTTTATTGAGAAGCTTTTGCAGATTTCAACTACCGGAGGATTTTAACCTTAAAATACAACGCGCACATCGGGCTCTTGCAAGTAAACCCCCGCCTGGAGCATCACCGAGGGCTGTAATTGTCAGTTTTCTGGAGTTTTCTATGAAAGAAATGGTCTTGAGGGAAGTGTGGAAAAAAGGCAAGATACAGGTGGGCGCCGCATTTATACATTTTGACCATGATTACGCACCCGAGATTGTTAAGAGGCGCAGAGAATACAACGCCATTAAAAAAACACTCAAGGACAAAGGCATACGTTTCCAAACGCCGTTCACTAACATGAGGATCCACTGGGAGACAGGCGTGCGCACATACTCCAGCGCTCGGGAAGCCTATAAGGAGCTGAAGAGACGCGGATTTCAAGTGGAGGAGTCGGCGGACGGAGGGAACAGCGCAGAGTCTCATCTTCGGGAGCTATTGGGCTGGCAGCCGACGAGCAGCAGTGGGCCCGTCGTGGCACTCAGAGCGAAGGCCAAGTTGCAAGAATTCCAGAGGGAACAATCTGATTAAAAAGGAGCAGGGCATCAGGCTACAATGCGATTTTTTCAGGCCAGGGCTTGATTATCTACTACGTGGGAGAGGTCACACTTTATCGTCTACGTTGGACTAATAGGATGGACGTGTTTTTACATCCAGACACATCTGCTGTCTTTTTCGGGCCCTCTCGTCCAGAGGGACTTAACCCTCAACCTGCCAACGGGGTTACAGAGGAGGAGGAAGAATCCTCTTTTCGTTTGGAAGTCAGTTCATTAAGGTTCATTTTTGTTATTGTTCAATGTTTGTTTTTAGGGGTCGCTAAATCATATAAGGGATTTTGTTATTATAACAGTGTCATATGATTTAAAAATTGCTTCTTTGAATGTAAATGGCTTGAGTAGTCCAGTGAAAAGAAAAAGGGTTCTAGCTAAATTGAGAAAAGATGGAATACAAGTAGCTTTTCTACAGGAGACGCATATGTCTAATCAAGAACATGATAAATTTAAAACATTAGGGTACTCAAATACATTTCATAGCTGGTGTAAAAATAGTAGGAAAAGGGGGGTGGCTACTCTCATTTCTAACTCTTTAAACTTTGAATTAATTTCTGAAAAGGTTGATAAAGAAGGCAGGTTTATTATTATAAAAGGGCGGATTGATAATGTTGTGGTCACGTTTGCTAACATTTACGTCCCACCGGAAAGTGACAGGAAATTTTTAAAACTGCTTTTTGACACAATAATCTCAGTAAGTGAGGGGATTCTAGTTTGTGCTGGTGATTGGAATACAATCCTAAATTATACAATGGATACAACCAGCTCCAAAAAACAAAAAACTGGCAGGTCAAAAGACCTTAATATTTTAATTAGAGAGATGGGTATGTTCGATGTCTGGAGGGATTTCCACATTAAAGAGAGAGATTTTACTCATTATTACTCTCTCACACATAAAGTCCACTCCAGGATTGACTTCTTTTTGATGAACACCACTGACAGGTTTAGGGTCAAGGAATGCAAAATTGGAACATCTGATATATCAGACCACAATATTGTGTATTTGTCTATTCACTTATTTGTCTATCTAATCAACCAAAAACAACACTATGGCGCTTAAATATAAGCATTCTCAACAAGGAAACCACAATGAATGACATTAAGAAGGAAATAGCAGAATGTGTAGAGGATAATAATAATTGTCAGGTAAATCCTGCTCTGGTTTGGGATACAGTTAAAGCAGTAATGAGAGGTAGACTCATTTCAAGAACTGCCTATTTGAAGAAGATAAAACGATTAAAATATGATGAGTTGGAAAAGACTCTTAGGAGTTTAGAACTAAAACAACAAGAAAGTACTAATGATCAAGAATTGACCGAACAAATAACAGTTATTAAAAATAATCTAAATGATATGATACACAAGGAGATAGAGAAAAATGTACGCTTTTCAAAATCGACTTTTTACGAATCTGGTCCAAAAGCCACAAGAATTCTAGCAAGGCGCCTCCGAAAGCAGCAATTGAAGCACTCGATTACCAAAATTAGAGACCCTTTAAGTGATAATTTGACTTATGATATTAATCAAATTCATAAAATCTTTGAAAACTATTACCAAACACTACACATCCTCTAAACCAGTGAATGAAAGTGTTATTACACAATATTTAGCAGGATTAGACCTGCCTTCCCTAGGATTAATACAAAATGACGCTTTAACTGCCCCTATCACTCGAAAAGAAGTGGACGCAGCTATTGGAAATCTGAAAACTAACAAATGCCCAGGTAGCGACGGGTTTTCAAATGAATGGTACAAGATTTTCAAGGAGGAGCTTGCTCCCGTTCTGCTCGAGTCTTTTAATTGGACTCTGAGTAGAGCAGAGATACCGCCATCCTGGAGAGAGGCTGTAATATCTGTCCTCCCTAAGGAAGGAAAAATATAGAATATTGTGAGTCATATCGCCCGATCTCAATACTGAATGTTGATTACAAACTCTTTACCTCTATAATCTCTAAGAGAATGGAGAATTATCTTATAGACCTGATTCATGAGGATCAAACAGGATTCATTAAAGGTCGTCAAACTCACGACAGCATAATACGAACATTGCATGTCATAGACCAAGCCAAGAAACAACAATTGAGTTTGGCTTTAATCAGCCTCGACGCAGAGAAAGCCTTTGACCGGGTCAGCTGGCCCTTTTTATATAAGGTACTCGAGCGTCTTGGCTTTAATAATAAATTTACTAGGTGTATCCAGTCACTGTATGATAGTCCGAGGGCTAGGGTAAAAATTAATGGCCACCTAACTGATAGCTTTCAACTGTTTAGAGGTACTCGACAAGGCTGTTGCCTCAGTCCAGTGCTCTTCGCGTTATACATAGAGCCCTTGGCACAGGCTATTAGGAAAAATGAAGAGCTTAGAGGCATTACTATTGCAAATACTGAACATATAATTGGACTTTTTGCGAATTATATCATCACCTACCTCCAAAATCCGGATGTAAGCCTCCCTAAACTTATGAGAACTCTGACAGAGTTTGGTCAGCTGTCTGGTTATCACCTAAACATTACCAAAACACAAGTCCTGACCATTAACTACTCCCCCAGTAAATCCATACGACACAATTATAAACTTAAATGGGAAGCTAAAAAGTTAAAGTATCTAGGTGTGTTTATCTCCCAAGATCTAGATGATTTGTTCAGTTTGAATTTTGAGAAAGTTATTGACTCAATACAAAAAGACATGAAGCGCTGGGCAATGCTGATACTAGACCTCAATGCTAGACTGGAAATAGTGAAAATGAATCTGCTTCCCAGATTTTTGTATCTTTTCATGGCATTGCCTATCAGGATTGCTGACTCATATTTTAACGCTTGGTACCGGCTAATATCACGATTTATTTGGTCAGTGGCCAGACCAAGGATTAAATTTAAGACACTTCAGATCGATAAAGATCATGGCGGTTTAGCCCTTCCAAATCTGAAGGAATATTACTACGCAGCTCAAATGAGATATATGGATTACTGGTGTTCCCCAGAAATCGAGGCTCGATGGAGACTGATTGAACTAACCCAGGGACAGAGCCATCCTCAAACCCGTCTAGGAGGTAAAGTTATCACAAACAAAGATGGGAATCGTATAGTCAAAGATACGCTATTAATTTGGAAAGAGGTTGTAAATAAGTACAAATTGGCTAATGATATTAAACTTTTGATCTGGCCCTCCTGCAACCCGAGATTTCGACTAGGTGAAACAGACTCTTCATTCATGAGTTGGAAAGATCATGGCCTAATGGCCCAGTGTCAGTTTGTAGACGGCAACACTTTTAAGACATTCGGACAACTCAAGAGACAATACAAACTAGAGAACAGAGATCTATTCAAATATTTTCAAGTGAGACATTTCTATAACAGTGAAATAAGAAAAGGTATTTCTCCTGAAGGCAGTGACATTGTTAAAGTTGTTATTAATGCTTATAAGTTCATGCCAAGCAAAACTGTCTCTAAATTGTATAAAGCACTGCAGAAACAAAATGGAAATAACACCTTGTATATTATGTCAAAATGGGAAAAAGAGCTGTGTGTGAAAGTGTCAGAGGGTGATTGGCTTTCGATGTGTGTGACATAACAGACGTCTACTAGTTCTAAAAGATGGAGGGAATTTGGGTGGAAGAGTCTGGTCAGATTTTTCATTACACCTCACATTATTAATAACCAAAGTGGTGAACAACAGCAATGCTGGCGACAGTGTGGACATTGGAACGCCAATCACTCTCATATATTTTGGACATGTCCAAAGTTAGAACAATTCTGGGACAGTATCTTTTTAATTACTGGGAGGATAATGGGTTATGTCATCCCTAAAGACCCTAAGATTTTCTTGTTAGGTCTACTACCTGGTGAGGTGGTCCAAAAAGACGACATTTATCTTTTTAAAATTCTAATGATTGCATGTAAAAAGGCTATCACTCGGTCTTGGTTAAAGATTGACCCACCTCGGACTGAACAATGGAAAGAAATAGTGGAGGAGATACACTCAATGGAGAAAATAACATACTTTCTACGTATCAAAGGACACGTATATATTAAGCGCTGGACAAAATGGTTTGCATATAAAGAAGCGGAACAATGTTAATACTTTATTTTGTTATTATACAATATATAGTGCCCCTTGTTCTTTGTTTTTGTATGTTGTGTTGTAATTTAGAAAAATGCCAAATAAAGAGTATAAAAAAAATGCATGTGCCTTGTGTTTATCATATCCTTATGTTTGTTGGGTAAAAAGGAAAACCTATAAACAAAGTAAAAATTTATTAGAATGAATTATTCAAATTCACCCCCCCCCCCAAAGATTCTATAGATATCGCGATATATCGATATAGTGAATTCTTTTGGCCAAAATAACCGTGGTGTGAAAAATCTAACATCATGACAGCACTAGAAGGCACCCTTTAATGCCTTAAGTGACCAGGATGGCTCCTCCCCCCTCGCTACCCTTGAGTGCGGCGCGAAGAGTGGTTATACGGTCTGTTCTGGCACACCTGTGTCTGGCGGCCGCTACATCCGGCTCTGGAGAACCGTGTTTCCCCTCACAGGCTCTGGAGTCGTTGTCTGCTTTGTCAGACGCAGCTTATGGAGCCTGTGGGCAAGCCGCCGCCTCTATGCACGCCTTGGCCTTGTTACAGCTTTTTCAGGCAAAAACACTCCAGGACGTGCAAAAGGGTAGGCCAGACTGTCAGCTCATGGGTGAGCTCTGTAAGGCAACCGACTTGGCTCTTCGGAGCACAAGTGTGGCAACCTGCGCGATCGGTCTGGCAATGTCTCTGGTGGTTCAGCAGTGCGATCATTGGCTCGGTCTGGTTGATATGGAGGATGCGGACAAGGTTCGGATCCTGGACTCCCCAATTTCCCAGACGGGGTTGTTCGGCGACGCTACAGTGGGTGGTGCCTAACAGCCTTCTGTAGTTCAGTCGCAGGTGGAGGAAGCCCAACACACCCTGCCGCGATGGCCTGCTGAGCCTCTCACCCCGTCGCCGCTAGCAGTCACTCCACCAGCACTTCGCCGAGGGCACCCCCCTTAGGCAGCTCAGCCTGTTAGGCCCCCGCCACAGCTCGGGCCTCAGCATAGAGCTAGCCGTAGGCAGGCTGCCCAGCCTGTGTCAGATCTTGCCAGTCCAGGCGGCAAGAGTAAGCATCCCTGGTACAGGCCACCCAGGGTTGGGGACGAAAGTTTCTCTGGTGGTTGTTGTTCCACCATTGTCTCTCCGGAGTACAGTGGTTTTCGAATCGCCAAAGGGACAGAAATTCTCAACCCTGGGTTTCAAGAGGTTCAGATTATCAGACACCCCAGATCAGTCTGGCCTGCCTCAATCCCCTCTTGTGTCACCAGTTGGCAGATGAGTGCGGTTCAAGGACCCAGGTTTGCCTCCTCCCGTACTCAATGCCACCAAGTGGAGGCAGGTTCGTGTGATACGTACTCAGACCCCCCTCCGGACCACCTTTGGGCCCTCTGGGTTGGGTCCCTGCCCCTCCACTTCACTGCCCTCCTCCTGGTACGTCAGTGGTGTCACGAACCCCCCGTTATGGTTTCTGCAAGCCTGGAAAGACCTCTGCAGACCGTCCAGCTGGCTCCTGAGCACCATTGCACACAGCTACACGATTCAGTTTACAAGCTCCCGTTCAAGATTATAGTACTCAAGGACATATGCAGATGTGTCCGTCCAGGAGATTGGTTTGCAGCGGTAGACCTGAAGGACGCGTACTTTCACGTCTCCATCACGTCTGTGTACGTATATATATATAGCCTGTCAGGATAACATTGTGTCTTGAGTTAATTTCATTTCTGTGTGTTGGTTTTATATGCTTCAGTTCAGTCTTAATCACCTGCTAGTTAGTCTCCTTGGTTACTAATTACTTTCAGCTGTCTGTCCTTAAGTTCCTTGTGTATTTATACTCCCTGTTTCTTTCAGTTCATTGTTGGTTCTCGTCTATATCTGAGTAGTGTGTGTGATTGTTCTCTCTGCCTTATCTTCATGTTTATTAAAGAAAGTTAGTATTTAATAGCCTGGGTTTCCCCATGCTGCCTTGAGCCCAGCGCAATTTTATTCACGCTGCTAGGAAGCCTGGATACCATGGACCAGATTTTCCCCTCAAAAAGGGAACCAATCACAGAACGGGGAGGGAGCAGCAAGACGATGACGACGTCTATGCGACACACCAAAGCAGTTTGTTTATATCTATGGATCCAACATGGAATCAGACGCGAAGTTACCTTTCGATGCAGCCTTAGATAGTGTTCTAAATAGTTTAGAACGCAAGTTTATTTCGTCTTCTTCCTCGTCGAATTTCTGTCGCTCTACATACGTCATCTGGTATAATTGAGATGATTGGCTATGAGCTACGTGCAGGTGCATTTGATAGACATTCGTATCGCCCAATAAACGGCTCTGGGCATTCGTAAACCACGCCTCAAATACGAGAAAATGAACATGTGATTCCCAGACCACGTCTCAATGAGAAGAGGTCTGACGTTAGCCAGGCTAAGTATTTAATCTTTCTTGTCTTCATTCTGAGAACTACCACATCAGTTGTGACATAGCCTTTATAAAAACAAGTCTCTTGGGAGTGGTTTCAGTCAAATTTAATATTATTTTTCTCTTATGAATTAACTGATGAGAACAAAATTTTGTTCTCAGCCTCCCTGGGAAAGTCTATGCCAGGGTACTGGAGAGGAGAATACGACCGATAGTAGAACCTCGGATTCAGGAGGAACAGTGTGGTTTTCGTCCGGGCCGTGGAACACTGGACCAGCTCTATACCCTCTACAGGGTGCTGGAGGGTTCATGGGAGTTTGCCCAACCAGTCCACATGTGCTTTGTGGATTTGAAGAAGGCATTCGACTGTGTCCCTCGCGGCGGCCTGTGGAGGGTGCTCCGGGAGTATGGGGTCCGGGGTCCTTTGCTAAGGGCTGTCCGGTCCCTGTACGACCGAAGCAGGAGCTTGGTTCGCATTGCTGGCAGTAAGTCAGACTTCTTCCCGGTGCATGTTGGACTCCGGCAGGGCTGCCCTTTGTCGCCGGTTCTGTTCATAATTTTTATGGACAGAATTTCTAGGCGCAGCCAGGGGCCGGAGGGTGTCAGGTTTGGTGACAACACGATTTCATCTCTGCTCTTTGCGGATGATGTTGTCGTGTTGGCCTCATCAAATCAGGACCTTCAGCATGCACTGGGACGGTTTGCAGCTGAGTGTGAAGCGGCTGGGATGAGAATCAGCACCTCCAAATCCGAGGCCATGGTCCTCAGTCGGAAAAGGGTGGCTTGCTCACTTCAGGTTGGTGGAGAGTTCCTGCCTCAAGTGGAGGAGTTTAAGTATCTTGGGGTTTTGTTCACGAGTGAGGGAAGGATGGAACGGGAGATTGACAGACGGATCGGTGCAGCTTCTGCAGTAATGCGGTCGATGTACCGGTCTGTCGTGGTGAAGAAACGACAGACCGGACTTAACAGACTTCGCCTTGCGGCTCAGCTCTCGATTTACCGGTCAATCTACGTTCCTACTCTCACCTATGGTCATGAGCTTTGGGTCATGACTAGGGGTGCAACGGATCAAAAAACTCACGGTTCGTATCGTTTCTCGGATCAGAGTCACGGATCGGATCATTTTTCGGATCAGCAAAAAAAAAAAAAAAGACAAGACAAATAAACACAAGTTTTGTTCAATTAAAATATATAAAATCAACAGTGGGAGCGCGACGGGTTCATTCCATGAAGCGTGGCTATAAACACACTGATAGCGTTTGTGATGGTTTTAGCCTGGTCTGATTGTGCAATGTTGAGCAGCCTTCGTTTTCACTCCTGTCAGCGAAACACCGGGATGATGTCGCTTCAAATGCGTGGCCATGCTTGATGTGTTTCCACGGATGTCCCGATACCACTTTTTCACTTCCGATACGATACCGATGCCGCAGCTTTGGCTATTTGCCGATACCGATATCAATCCGATATTTTTATTTTATTCTTGAACTAATACTACTAATAATAAAATATATGGAAGCACTTTGCTCAATTAGCCACATAAAAACAGATTGAGATATGTTTGGTAATTGTAGGCTACCTGAATGAATTTAAAATTAATTTGCTATATTTCAGATCAATATATTTGTTTCCTTAAAATTTTAACCCTTTCATGCATGAATTATGATATCCTCAGTCAGGATTTTTTTCCTATGTGTTTTTATTGCTCTTAGGGCATGAAAAACAAGAATTGATTTTTATTTTATTTTTTTACAAATTTTTCAAAGAGATCTTCAGATGTCCACTTGAGTGGACAGCATGCATTTGGTTTAAACTTAAGATATACTAGATTTAATATAAGACAATAATCAAACACATAAAGTATGTGAATTTAACGAACTAATCAATACAATTATATCAAATCATGTGAAAACTATAAAATATATACAAAAAATCTAAATGCAAAATATTGCAAAGGCTTCATACAACTTCATACAAGTTGCACTTGGCGTATCTTTGATATCAGAACATGAGGACATGATTCCATCAGATTTTTCTACAGTCTGTCAAGGTACAACTGTGGAAACCACTCAGATGTTCCCTCCAGTGCACCAGAGTATGGAGATTTACCCTTATTAGCTGATAATTCTGATTATGTTCAAGATGGACATGCACATTTCTATCATAGCCCTCCTCTGAGAAAACCTAGCGATACGTTTTTTCAATCTCATCTGAAATGATCAGTGTTGGGGGTAACGCACTACAACTAACATGCATGACCCATTCAGATTACTTTTTTGATGTTACAAGTAAAGTAATGTGTTACAAGTAACATGCATTACCTAATCAGATTACTTTTTGATCTAACAGGTAATTAACTACAAGTAATGTGCATTACCTAATCAGATTACTTTTTTATGTAACAAGTAAAGAAACGCATTACAAGTAACATGCATTACATAATCAGATTACTTTGTGATGGTATGAGTAAAGAAATGCATTAAAATAATGCATATTACATAATCAGATTACTTTTTGATGTTATGAGTAAGGAAACGCATTACAAGTAACATGCATTATGTAATCAGATTACTTTTTGATGTTATGAGTAAAGAAACACATTACAAGTAACATGCATTACGTAATCAGATTACTTTTTGATGTTATGAGTAAAAAAACACATTACAATAACGTGCATTATGAAATCAGATTACTTTTTGATCTAACAAATAAAGTAATGCATTACAAGTGTCATACATATGTAATCACATGACTTTTTTCAATGTCAATGAAAATTACTTTCTAATAATACAAATACATTTATTTACAGTAGAAAAAGTCACTGCAGATTAAGTTTTTAAGTTTTAAATTTCAAAAACAATATTCACATTATAATTATGAATTGTAGCTGAAATATAGCAGTTGATGCATGACGTCCACTACAGTGGACATGTGATTAATCAGAGTTTTCTCTCAATCTAAAATCAAAACTTGGAAAATTTTACTGTGATATGACTCATTAGATATTGCTTGATGCTGCAATATTTTTTTTACCTCCAAGAGTCTCCTAGATTCGAAGGAATGGGTGGATATTCTGGAGCAACTTGGCACGTCTGACTGACCCTTGGCCATCTTAGTTTGGAGGGGGGAAAAATCGAAACACAAAGGCTTGCCACTTGATTGCAATTTATAGGATGATGCACAAGGGTCCAATGAAGAGATTGATGTGCAACTTTGCCATAAAAACCCGTGCAAATTCAAGAAAATGCATTTTTAATAGCTGTCCACTGTAGTGACCACTATGCGTGAAAGGGTTAATTAACTTCTCATCTGAATTATAAATCATTTATTTCTGTATAAAATTATACTACCATTAAAAACACATTTGATTTTCTTTTTTAATCAATGTAGAATGTGTAACTTCAAAATAAACAGATTACTCTGTTTGAGGACAAGAAATGAAAACCAATGCAATATGATGAATGTCCAAAAGATAAGATAATTTTTGCTTTTAAACAGCATGTGTGTGTGTGTGTGTGTGTGTGATTGTTCGATCGCGCCCGTGCCTCTCTCTCTCTCTCTCTCTCTCTCTCTCTCTCTGACACACACATTCCAGCATACATCGCAGCCTGTTCATTTTGCTGCGTTCACACCATACGCGAATAGAGCGTCAAATTCGCGTCTAGTTCGATGCTTGAACAGTTTGAATCCTTTCGCGCGTCCAAAGCGAATATGACGCGCCGCGCGCGTATAATGATAAAGCGAGCGTTTGAAGCGAAATAGACGCGTGTTCCAGGGAAGCCAAAATGCTCCCATACAGGGGATTTAAATGACGCGGGGCGTTCAAGCTCCTCCGTTCCTCCGCTCGCCATGACCACGCTGTGCGTGGACTGAACATGCGCACAACTTTTTTTTTTTTTTCATCAATTAATCCGCGGATCACGTGTGTGCCCAACCGAAGATATTTATCCGAACGGATCACGGATCAATGATGATCCGTTGCACCACTAGTCATGACCGAAAGGACAAGATCCCGGATACAGGCGGCCGAAATGAGCTTTCTCCGCAGGGTGGCTGGGCGATCCCTTAGAGATAGGGTGAGAAGCTCGGTCACTCGGGAGGAGCTCAGAGTAGAGCCGCTGCTCCTCCACATCGAGAGGGGTCAGCTGAGGTGGCTCGGGCATCTGTTTCGGATGCCTCCTGGACGCCTCCCGGGAAGGTGTTCCGGGCGCGTCCCACTGGGAGGAGACTATGATTAGACTATGAGACTATGTCTCCCGGCTGGCCTGGGAACGCCTCGGTGTCCCCCCGGAAGAGCTGGAGGAAGTGTCCGGGGAGAGGGAAGTCTGGGCATCTCTGCTTAGACTGCTGCCCCCGCGACCCGGCCCCGGATAAGCGGAGGAAGATGAATGAATGAATGAATGAAGAACAAAATTTTACTTTGTTGTATTTAATACTTGTTATAATAGCCTATGTTCTGTATATGATTTACACAGCAGATGGACAGAACAGGACAGATCTGACTGAATGTATCAAAGGTCAGTAAGAAATTAAGTGTATCGTTCTTGAATTTTAACTGCTGCTTAACTAATTTCCTTTTCTTTTCTTTTTTTTTTTTTTTTTACAAAATCAAAGCAAATACTGCACAGCTGTTGGGGTTCTCTCTGTGTTTTGATGGAATTCAGAGCCAACTTGTGTAATAAAGAGACATATTTTCGCTTCCTCATTATGAATGTGTTTTCACTGTAAGAAAATAAATGAGGATTTATGAAAGGGTTGTGTCAAATAAAAGACACAAAGAGAAAACCTGCTTTATAAATGGAAAGTTGTGCTATCCTGGGACTGGATTCACAACATATTATTCTTAAATATTTAGTTTTAATTCTCTAATTTAAAAATGTTATGAATACATTGTAAAAAGCAATGCACTTTTAAAAAAAAGTAAGGTAAGATGTTGGATTTATTGAGTTGTTTCAAATATTAAGCATTAAACAATAAAATGCTAGCTACATGTAAGACATTAATACTGTGATATTTTACTTTTATAATCTAGTATACTTTTAGGCTTATTGAATGTTTGTGTTTCTGATGGAAATACTACAGGTTATTAAGAGGAAGACATCTACTGTTCTCCTCACCCTCCCTGACTTTTCCCCTCAATGCTAAATTGTTACCATAAAGAAATTTCTCCTATGATATTGTTATACGAATCATCTTACATATTTTAAGAACTTAAGAATTTTTCAAGAAATGCACTTAAATAAATTATTCTTAAATAAAATTCCAGTTTGATTCACTGACGATTCAAGATGGACACCATTCACTGATAATAAAAAGTAGGTTTGCTATTGTAGGCCAGAATATATTGTCCTATGGTGAGAATTACATTTAAATAGTTTTTTTATTTTTTTTATCTTCAGGTACAGTCCATGTGAATGTGATGGAGCAAGTGTTGATGTTTGGAGGTGTTGGACTGGCAGCTCTGATGTTTTTCTTTGCTACTGCGGCTGCAGTGAAAGCTTTATACTCTTCTGTCAATGTAAAGCAAAGAGCTCACACTACAGACCACGTTCAGACACAGGAGACTGATCTGTATTACATTAACCTGAGAGAACAGAGTTGACAGAACTTGAGAGAATCACCTTAAACTGATTTAAGGTGTTCAAGAAAGCTTTTGACAATTAAAATGACCTTAAATTGTCATGTAGCTTGTTGAGAATAGTGCTGTTATTTTAAGTGACCAGTATAAAAAAATTCACCAGCTGAACAATAAAGTGGGAAATGAGACTTACACAGGCCGATCTATCTAGAAAGCCAGAATATCTTATTTGTATGTATGATGATGTATGATTACTCAACTGACTGTTTCAACATATATCTGTGATGAAATAAAATGCAGAAATGATTCAAGGATTTTGTTTCTCCTGTTCTATTTCCGTTTCACGCTATATGTCACAAGACAACTGAGTGGCAAACAAGAAGCATTGCAAAAGCACATGGATATGAAATGAGTACTGAAGTGGTGATATTTTTATAATCATTATCATTAGTATCATTGTAGCCCAAGTAATTATATAAATGTGTAAAAACATCTGTACACCTTCATGAACATGCAGATGAGATCATTTTAACTGAACTATCATTAAAAAAGCAAAAAAGCAAACAAAAAAAATATAGTATAGAGGTATGTGTGGTTATCGCATGAATACTTTTTAAAAGTTTTTAAAACAGGATTATGGTTGAAAATCAAAAACTTTCACTATAATTATACTCATAACTGCAGTTCACTATAGTGCTGTTTTTTTTTATTTATAGATTGGCAGTCTACAAAAAATGCTGCCAAAAAATACCACATTTGTAATGCTTCTTGTGACTTTGTCACTTTCATTATGAAAACATTGTCTTAATAATATTATAAAATTAATCATCTTCCTGCTCCAGACATGTGTTTGGCAGTATATAAAAACTAAACTCCACTATGATGCGGGTTTGTGTGATATACATTGGTGAAATAAATGGGAAGGAATGAAATCTGTGTAGATGGGTTCAAGCACAAAGGGTTCAATGGTTTAAGGGTTTAAGGGTTCAAGCACGAAGTGCTAAAACCCTATTGTAATTGTAAGGATTAAAATTAAATCGTAAGGCCTAGAGACTTGAAACTTAGCCAGATGGTAGGTCTCAATTTGGGGATAGACTGAAAAGGTATGACCCCGATTGGCCAATAGGGGGCTACAGGGATTACAAATGCGAAACTGCTCATAACTCCTAGACTGTTTTACGTAGACTCAAGTGCCTTATATTATTGGGACTTAATCCAGGTCAAGATGAACAAAACATATATCTCCGATTTCATTTCCGGCATGATTTTATTTTTTATTTTTTCAAAAAAAGTTGAAATTTCGATTCACTGTCGCTAAGGGGTGCCAAAAACTTTTAAAGTTGCCAGTGGCCAGGGGTCACTTTTACTAAAATGGCTATAACTCGTGAACGGAATTAGATATTTTCATCAAACTCAGTACATGCGTGTATGGGCTCAATCTTTGGTCACGTGAGAAAAAACGTGGTGACTGGCCACTTGGTAGCCACAGGAAAAGAACATGAAAATTGCTATAACCACCCCACCGTCTGATTGACTTGAAAATTAGCATGCTGTGTCTTTGTCCAAGGTGCCAAGATTGTCTATGAGGACAGGAAAAAACATGGCTGCCATCGGCCAATGAAGTTTTGAGCACCTATTAGACA
Organism: Squalius cephalus; assembly: GCF_949319135.1. Lineage (NCBI taxonomy): Eukaryota > Metazoa > Chordata > Actinopteri > Cypriniformes > Leuciscidae > Squalius > Squalius cephalus. Next base: position 23,152,783 of record NC_137129.1, read on the forward strand.
AGGTTAACGGAGGCCGATCGGAACTCGGTGGGAATGTTCGACTCATGGCCGTAGAGCTCTGTAAGAATTTTGAAAGAAATTGGCCACAATGTGGCGCTAACAAGCTTTACAACTCTGTAATCATGTGGTGTTTCACACATCCATAATATTCATATGATTTGATAGATCTCCTCATACTGAACAACTTTGCCACAAGAACCACTGCTGTCAATCAAATGCATTCATTAAATATTTGCGATCAACTAATCCTAGGTTTATGGCTCAACCTCAATAAAACCAATAAAGTACAATTTTCCGGACCCTATGGTCAATACTTATCAAAAAATAAATTGACTTTACCCTTTGGGTAGCTATGACAGAGTCATTTAGAAAAGGGGCATGGCCAAATATAAGAAATGCCTATAAATCCTAAACAAAAACTCCAAACTTCACGAAATTAAGTGAGCACATGTGACATGATTCTAAAGGTGGCACAATAACTGTTAAAAAGCTTTAAAAAGCACATTTTTTAAATGGTCTTTTACATCTATAAGCATAATACATTTTTCACATGCTTAAAGGCCTTAAAGTGCTGGAACCCATTTAATTGCTGCTTGCAGCTATTATTATTATTATTATTATTATTATTATTTACAATCAATGAGACCCCTTTCTCAATAATAACATCACCATTTAAAACTCTTCACACAGCTATCTTTACCTATATGCAGTTCATTTCACATTCAAAATGCACTGAACCACCAAAACACTTCATACATCTCAAATCAACTCATTCCTCCATAGCACAAGCAAAGATTGTCCCCCCCCCCCCCCCCCTAAACACACTATAAAAAAAAATTGCATAACACAATGTTTTCTTGCATGTTTTTAAATAGCATGACACAATGTTTTCTTCATATAGCAAGAATGAAACCTCTCTAATGTTTAGGATTCACTGCAGTAGTATATGTTTACATTTCAGTACAGCATTAATCCTAAGGTGTCCTCTTTTTGGATGCCCTGCTCCCAATCAAGTCTCCCACAAGCACTGAATGCAACGGGTTTATTTAGGCTCACCTACTTTGTTTGCTTCTCTGTTGATAGTGTAGTCTAACATTTTTGCTAGTGTTTGTCTCCTCAGTGACAATCTTAGTTTTGCCATCTCGTATTTTGTCATTTCACATTGTTTTTCTGATGGCGATTTCTCCAAGTCCCAGGGGCAAAGTCGATAGGTGAGATGTCACGTGACCTACATCATGCAACACCCCCTGTAAGTTTTTTGTTTTGGAAGTTAGTATAGTTCAGTTAGGGCATGCAGTCACTAAAGACTTTTTATTTTTTTATTTGTATCTTGTTAGTTAGGTTAGAGAATTAAACTCAGGTTAGCCTTTGGTTTTTTGATGTTCTTCTCTTTGGCACCGCTTGAGTCCCTTTTCCCTTGGGTTTATTTTTTGTTTGTTTGTTTGTTTTGATTCATTGTGTAAATAGCCTATATGTGTGTGTGTGTGTGTATATATATATATATATATATATATATATATATATATATATATATATATATATATATATATATATATATATACACATATACAGTGAGGAAAATAAGTATTTGAACACCCTGCTATTTTGCAAGTTCTCCCACTTGGAAATCATGGAGGGGTCTGAAATTGTCATCGTAGGTGCATGTCCACTGTGAGAGACATAGTCTAAAAAAAAAATCCAGAAATCACAATATACAGTGAGGAAAATAAGTATTTGAACACCCTGCTATTTTGCAAGTTCTCCCACTTGGAAATCATGGAGGGGTCTGAAATTGTCATCGTAGGTATATGTCCACTGTGAGAGACATAATAAAAAATAAAAAAAAATCCAGAAATCACAATGTATGATTTTTTAACTATTTATTTGTATGATACAGCTGCAAATAAGTATTTGAACACCTGATAAAATCAATGTTAATATTTGGTACAGTAGCCTTTGTTTGCAATTACAAAGGTCAAACGTTTCCTGTAGTTTTTCACCAGGATTGCACACACTGCAGGAGGGATTTTGGCCCACTCCTCCACACAGATCTTCTCTAGATCAGTCATGTTTCTGGGCTGTCGCTGAGAAACACGGAGTTTGAGCTCCCTCCAAAGATTCTCTATTGGGTTTAGGTCTGGAGACTGGCTAGGCCACGCCAGAACCTTGATATGCTTCTTACAGAGCCACTCCTTGGTTATCCTGGCTGTGTGCTTCGGGTCATTGTCATGTTGGAAGACCCAGCCTCGACCAATCTTAAATGCTCTAACTGAGGGAAGGAGGTTGTTCCCCAAAATCTCGCAATACATGGCCCCGATCATCCTCTCCTTAATACAGTGCAGTCGCCCTGTCCCATATGCAGAAAAACACCCCCAAAGCATGATGCTACCACCCCCATGCTTCACAGTAGGGATCAGTGGCGGCTACTGGTCTGTCAGAGAGGGGAAGCTCATTTTCGGGCCTACATCATAAAATTGTCTATTTATTTAAAAGTAAATTCTGCCCTACGTTCCTTTTCAAGAAAATGGTCTGTGACCCTGTCGTACCAACTAGGCGTCTTTTCAAGTGACTTGACCAGTGTCCTCTCAATGGCCAGCAGAGCTAGGCTGCTTAAACGGCCTTGGCCCATTGTGTTTCGGGTGTAGGACTTGAGCCGCTTTAAACAGGAGAAGCTCCTTTCTACACCTGCAGATGTAGCTCCAATTGTTGCCACTAATGAGAACAGTTTGTAAAGCTGAGGCATTGCACTGTCCAACTCCATGTCTTTAAGGAACACCAAGTAATCACACAGCTTTCCCCTGTTACCCTGCAAGTCCTGATCTGAATACAGGACTTGAAGTTCTGACCTCAGTCTTCCTGAATCAAAGTGATGGCCATAACTTTTCAGGACACTTTGGAAGGCCTCCTCTGGAAATACTTGTCTCATGTCATCAAATTTCCCTGGATTGACTAATTCTAAGAAGAGCATGCTTTCCAAATTTGAAAAACGTCGAGGAATCTGCTCCAAGATGTTATCAAGGATGGCCATGTACAGATTTCTGTATCGCACTTGGGGATCCTGCAATTGGGTCAGACGGCGCTTTCTCATGGGCTCATCTCGTGGGTCTGATGTGAGATCTGCTGTTTTGGCATAAATGGCTTGGAAAGCCCCCTCTGACCTCTTCTCTTTGACAAATGCAAGAAGAGATTCAATTCTTTTCTTGCAGTAAAGAACATCCATCGCCCTCTGCTGGACAATATCATAGACCACATCAGTCTCAGAGAAGATTTGTTCATATGTGTACAACATGAACACAAACTCAAAATCCTCCAGTTTCCTCACAAAGCCTTTGGCACAATCCAGTGTATCATCATCCATTGTTGTATCTGCAATGATGTTCTCAAATGTCTGCAGGAGGCCATCATAATTGTTTGCCACAGTGCTCACTATCCGTGATGTGAAATTCCATCGAGTAGGAGCGTTTCTGGGCAACCTTGAACAGCCTGCAGACTCCAGAAAAGATGTCCTCTTTGTTGATTTTGAAAAAAATGTGGCAAATCCAGAGAGTGATGCAAAAAAAATTCTGCACTCAGGCAAGCATTTAGCCCCCTGTGACAGCACCAGATTCAGTCTGTGTGCATAGCAATGCACAAACATTGCACTGGGGGCTATTGCTTTCACTTTGGCCTGCATACCATTGAGATCTGAAGCCATGACAGCAGCCCCATCATAGGTCTGTGCCACAAGCTTATCCTTAAAATTGTAGCCCTGCATGTTCTCATTTAATATTTCAAAAACGGACTGGGCATCTCGCCCCCCAGAAACATCAAAAAATCCAATAAAGCGCTCCTGAATTTTACCTGCACTATCCACATAGCGAACAATGACAGAGAGTTGGGCACGGCAGGATATATCAGTTGTTTCATCCACCTGCCATCCAAAAAAGGGAGCATCCTGAATTTCATCTCTGATCTGATCAGAAACGGTGGCTGCAAGAGCAGAGATCAAGTCATTTTGAATAGTATGAGACATACCAGAAAACACAGTTGAGGACTCGAATTGTGTGGACAGGACAGAGTCATATTTAGCTAATGTTTCTGTGAACTCCCTGTAATTCCCCTTGTTGGATGATTCACTACTCTCATCATGTCCCCTAAATGACAGCTCCTGCCGGCCAAGCAAGGATGTCACATCAATAAGGCGGTTTAGGAAGGCCCTGTTTTGTTTGACTGTTTCATTATGTTTAGCCACTTGAATGCGAGCACCTTCATTTATTGCATGCTCAACCCTGATCCTGCCCATGCAACTTAATCTTGCACATGCATTCACATGTGCATTGCTCTTTTCATGTCTTTTATATGCCCTGTCAAAGTTATTCAGATCTCCAAACCCCACCTTTGACCAAACAACACATCCGTGAGATGGTTTCATCAAGAGGCATGGCCAGCAGTACATTTTATTTGTCACAGCACTTCCAGTCAGCCAGCTAATTTTGTCATACCAGGAGAGCTGAAAAGACCTGTTATTTTTCCCTATCTTTTGCACTAAATCAATCTTAGGTGTTGATCTGCCCTGCTGTTTAATTCTAAGTTTTTCCTCGTAAGGAACACTTTCAAATGGCTTCGCCAAAATCAGGTCGACAATATTAGCACTGTCTGCCATCGTGTGCAGTTTCACCCACGAAGCTAGCCTAGCCTACTATATGAATGAATGAACGATCTAAAAAAAAAAAAATTAAACTCTGTAAAACTGAAACAAGGAGTGTGGTGTATAATTGTGTGAAATGTATGATGAAAATCAAGCAATTTTGCCAAGCAAATATCAAGAAATAGGTTGCAGCAGTTTTTATTTCGACTGTACTTGAGAAATCCGCGATGGGACTGAGCGCGAATAGCTTCAGTGATTCCTTATAGTACAAAATCGCTGTCAGTCAAAAGGAGATGCAGCCGTTTAACAGACCGTCCAATTATCACACAGAAGCCCGGCGTCCAGGCCAGCCCACTCCTCATTCACCCCCAGAGAAGCTGAGCTTCCATGGGCGGGACATAATCGCAGCATTTATCCAATGACCGTCTAGTTTCGAAGCGCTGAAAAAACTGTTCAAAGCAGCCCCATTGAAGTCAATGGAAGCTGGGCTTCAACGGGGAAATGCACTGTGACGCTACGGGAATGTATGAGAAGGAGATCGAGTCAGCCGACCTGCTGTATGTAGCTGATTCTGAACGAACTCGTCTTTGAGATGAACGTTTTCTAACGCATTTTTAGTCAATAAAATGTTAATACAATAGTACATATTTGACCATTCATTTTTCGACATTATAGGGGAAGCCGAGCTTCCCTTGCAGTCTTAAAGACCCACTCCGATGAAAATCATGTTTTTCTAGGTGTTAACATGTTCTTGTGGCATTTTTCTGATGTTAGAGGACACATCTTGAGAAAAATAAGCTCAAAGTTGTATTTCTGAGTATTTCTGCATTCAAATGGCTGTGAATCAGTAGCAGACGCTAAAATGCTGGCTAAAATAGACTGGAGTTGTGACGTAGTAACTCCACTGGGCGGGGCCACAAGCTCATATTCCCCTCTGCCTCTACCGGGCAAAAACGCCAGTGCTGCATAATGTGGCAACTCTCTGTTAACTTAACTTCATCTGTGTTAAAGCGATGTAGATTATAATGTAATGTAATGTAATGCGTTTTACAGGGGCTTTTTTGAAGTTGTGTTTTGTGTTTAATTTTACTCAGCAGCAGGGTCAGATACACACACACAAGCCGTTGCATGTCATTGTGAACAGAGCTCCGATAGTGGCGCTGAAATTGGAACACATACTGTAACAAATAAGTCACTTTTCACCGTCAAAACTAAAGTTTGGAGAACACAGACTGATCCCGTCAGTAATTACATCATTACATAATGAGAGAGGGCAGCCAGCCTCCTCCAGCCAAGCAACAGGTGAAATTCCACGCTCGTTCAAGTAGACTTGCACACGCCGGGTGGCGACGAGTTTCGCCTGTCGCAGTCGTTTGTCCCCTCGTGTGTCAAGCCCATCACTTGTGAGAGAGTCAGTCAGTTTTTCAGATAGAGCGGTGACAGTAGCATCTTAATAATCCCGAAATTCCGAGCAATCCACTGATACTAAATATGTCCTGATTGATCACTGTGGGAGGGATGAAATATCGATGCAAAGTCGAGCTGTTTTTTACCGCGACGTCTCGGAGTGAAATAATGATCGGTGATAACTTTGATTAACTTCGGAGGATTCGGTTGGGGGTGTAAGCTAGCGGGAGAGCTAGCGTAAAGACAGAGCTCTCGGCAACGGGGAGACGAGGGGGAGGGTCGTCTCCGTGCCAACGGCTCCGCCCACAACCCAGAGGCGAATTGCTAATGAGCTACTGCCGCTCTGCTGAAGCGACGTCCCAGAAAACGGCACAGGTTTTGTGATTTTGGCTAAAAATGGCATAATCATAATTTAAAGACCACTGAGAATGTTTAAAAATAGCTCAAAATATGATCGGAGTGGGACTTTAAAGAAATCGCCACTGGTAGGGATGGTGTTCTTGGGATGGTACTCATCATTCTTCTTCCTCCAAACACGTTTAGTGGAATTATGACCAAAAAGTTCTATTTTGGTCTCATCTGACCACATGACTTTCTCCCATGACTCCTCTGGATCATCCAAATGGTCATTGGCAAACTTAAGACGGGCCTTGACGTGCTGGTTTAAGCAGGGGAACCTTCCGTGCCATGCATGATTTCAAACCATGACGTCTTAGTGTATTACCAACAGTAACCTTGGAAACGGTGGTCCCAGCTCTTTTCAGGTCATTGACCAGCTCCTCCCGTGTAGTTATGGGCTGATTTCTCACCTTTCTTAGGATCATTGAGACCCCACGAGGTGAGATCTTGCATGGAGCCCCAGTCCGAGGGAGATTGACAGTCATGTTTAGCTTCTTCCATTTTCTAATGATTGCTCCAACAGTGGACCTTGTTTCACCAAGCTGCTTGGCAATTTCCCCGTAGCCCTTTCCAGCCTTGTGGAGGTGTACAATTTTGTCTCTAGTGTCTTTGGACAGCTCTTTGGTCTTGGCCATGTTAGTAGCTGGATTCTTACTGATTGTATGGGGTGGACAGGTGTCTTTATGCAGCTAACGACCTCAAACAGGTGCATCTAATTTAGGATAATAAATGGAATGGAGGTGGACATTTTAAAGGCAGACTAACAGGTCTTTGAGGGTCAGAATTCTAGCTGATATAGAGGTGTTCAAATACTTATTTGCAGCTGTATCATATAAATAAAAAAATCATATATTGTGATTTCTGGATTTTTTTTTTTTTAGATTATGTCTCTCACAGTGGACATGCACCTACGATGACAATTTCAGACCCCTCCATGATTTCCAAGTGGGAGAACTTGCAAAATAGCAGGGTGTTCAAATACTTATTTTCCTCACTGTATGATATATATATATTACATATTTTGTGCCCTTATTTTCACCTTTTTATAAGAAATCATTTCTTTTTGCCATGATTTCGTTTAGCATTTTGCGCCTTGCCATCATCACCACACCAAATATTTATCAAAATCTCAATGTTACTCTTCCAACCCTAGACCAAACCCTAAAGTCGTAACAATATAGTATTTTTTTATTTGGAATATATTTCAATATGGTATTACTTTAGATATGTATTAATTTTTGTTTTACATTAAGATTATTTACCAGATACTTATCCAAAGCGACTTACAAATGAGAACAATAGAAGAAATTGTAACGGCCTTTAGAGCAGTTACTTTGGTTTTGAGCAGTGGTACCTCTCCCGTGCTCTAGGGGGCTCTCCAGACTACTTTTCCTCTGAATAAAAGACAGGGAGAAGAAGAGTAGGGTATGTTTGGTTGGAGAGAAGCATGGCTTCCTTCTGTTAACCTTCTGTGTAGTCCGGATTGAGAAACTGTGGTTTTAAGCTCATCCAAAAGGACTGCTTGTGCATACCTCATCCACAAAGTTATCATGAGAATTCCTCCATTCCTATGCTGTAATGCTTCTGTGGGAAATTCTACTAAGTCATGCCAATATCATCATTGGATTAATTGAATCTACTGAGATCTGGGATGTTTGAGTGCTACAAGGACATCATTTTGCAACGTACCCTAAACTGAAGCCTGGATTGTATGAAGCTAGGATATGAGATGAACTGCTAGACTGTTTGCTCTTTTCTTGTTTGACAAACCCCTATCTTCATCTGTACTTTGCGCAAAGACTTTTCAAGGAAAGACATTTTATGGACAATTACCAGATAAGCTCGGTTTCTAAATAACAAACTTAGAAAACATACATGCATATCTTTAATTGTTGGCGATTTTGTGTGACTTAATTAATATAAACACTTTGCAATTATTTTTGTGTTTTGTACTTGGTTTGTGAGTTTCTGAATCTGGTTAAATCTATAATAGTCAACGAAGTCCTCCCTTATAAATTTATTTGTGATGCGCCCTTCTGAGAGTTCTCGGAGGGACAGTCACAAAATCAAACCAACAATAGGGGCAACAATATGTAAGTGGTGTAACCAGTCCTAGTTAGTCTAGCAGAGTACACATAGCCAGGTTTATTTTAAAGGTTAAATTAGTGGAGAGGGCTGCAGGTGTGGCAGTGTCCTCTGGTCTGATCCAGGTCTCAGTCACTGCTATGAGGTTGAGACCTGAGTAGATATAATAAAGTCTGCTTTGTTTACAACAGACTGGCAATTCCAGAGAATAGGAAAAGAGAGTAATGAACTAAAAGGACACAGGGAAAGTACACAGGTTAGAATTGCGCTGCTTCCATCGTGTGACATGCTTTGTGAGTGTTAGTATTAGAAGGGATTTGGAAGCACATAGTGAAAACAGGTCACAAAAACAAACAGATGAGAACAAGCAGTAGAAAAGAGGAAGTGGAGAAAGCAACAGTGATTTCAGTATTTGTTACCACAATAAACAAAACAATGTTTCCAAGCATCGACAACCACACTAAAATCAAATGAGAAAAAAAAAAAAAACGGCAAAAAAAACCCCCAAAAAACGTACACGCTGCTATACACTTGTTTTTTTGACTGCTTCTCCTGTTAGAAGGTTTGAACCGGTTTAAAAGTTTTGAAATAATGCATATTGGCCTGTAGTTACATTGAGTTTTGGCAGTGGTTGTATTTGAGTGAGAAAAGAATGAATGCAATTTGACAGTAGTCACTGAACACATTTAATGCCAAAGCAATGGAAAATGATTAACAGTTTAGCCAACATAGATAGTCTGTTGTGCCCATTGTGTGAAGATGATGGAAATGTTAGCAAGTTATTTTTACAATTTAGGGAGTTTTCTGGCCTCATGACAGCAGTTTCATAATCATTCATCAGGAAGCCTTGTCCTATGATAAATTGCTTTCTCAATTATTCATGACAGCCATTCTGTTTGCTGTACTAAGGCAGAATAGAGACTGCTAAAGATGTACCACAATTGTTTTATTTAACTGAAATTGAACAAAACATTTCCTCCATTTCTGATTTTGAAGCGATATGCTTGTTTTACACAGACAATGTAAAGGGTTTACACTAAACAAATTCAAGACATGGTTAAAACAACTGCATGAATAAGGTTACAGACTTTAAGGAAAAAAAACCCCACCACCAACTAAAATTCAGTAAGTACTGTACACTGTTTGCCTCTTCTGAAGAACCATCACCAATGATAATGTGAAACTATAGATTACTCTGCAATATGTGTGTGTGTATTAAATTGTGGAGAGCCACAGTTACTTTCATTGAGTACACAGTTACTATTACTGAGTAACAGCTATACCTGAAATAACTAACCATTTCAGCAGAGGAAATCAAAGAAACTCCATGGCAAAGAGATAGCACATTGCTTTTAAAAGAATCACATAAACCTTTATTGTGTGAACAGCAGTCAAATGACAATGATAACACAACCGATATTTCTTTAAAAGCAATCTACTGATGAGCATTTGCTTCAGTGACTGGAGACAATACATCTTGGGATTATAATGGTCAATGTCGAAGAGTCTCCACATTTCGAACCTGACCTTATCAGTATAATGAACTGAACATGATTTTCTAGCTGTTGGTCCCTGGGAAGGTTGGTTCATGTGCCTAAGATGACTTAAGTGATCCATTCATGTTGGTCTCTGGGTAAATTAGTGCAGTTCTCCATTTTCTTTCACTCTCTCCCACTTCATTTTTCTTTTCTTTTTTTTCTCTTTTTTTGTGGACCATGTCAACATTCATCTCAAAACACTAATTTCAAGGTCTTTAGTCTCTAAAGGTTCTGGTGACCATGCATTGGTTTCTACACCCCATTTTATTCTTTCAAACATCACTTCCTCTCTCACTCATACTCTGCGATCAACACCATCATTCCCACACCAAACAGCAAAGCTAGGATCTCCAGCATTGATTGCCATATACTAGACCGTCCAACCAGCAGCTCTGGGAGAACCGTGACAGTTGCGATATAAACAAAGCCTCCGGCGGTGAAGGGGAGGATCCAGGCTGTGGCCGCAGCACCCACTCCTTCAGCCAATAAGGAGCAGGCAGTTCCAGCTAATGCACCAATGGCGGTGAGAAGCTGAAGACACATGGCCTGATGAAAACAAGAAGAGTTAAGAATAATTGTAAAGTAAAAACAGTGATGTTTAATAAAAATCAACATGAAACTTTTTGTAACCAATTTAACTTTTGCTATATTCTTTGAAGTGGCTTTATATGAACAGTTTTCCTACATGTTTCGATTCAAAACATTTCAACACATTAAGGGGGACAGGATCTATAAAAGAGCTTGTCTATCTCTCTCTCTTTTTAAATAGCCAATAGCGTTTAGTTTATTTCACAGAACAGCAAAGCCAAATCTGACAGCTTGCAAAGGTTGCAAGTTCGATTCTCAACACCGGCAGGAAATGAAAATTGGCAAGGCACCTAACCCCAATAGCTCCCAAGGCATTGCAGTGAATGGCTGCAGTTTGTGTGTTCACTACTAACTCCTAATGTGTGTGTGCACTGGATTAAATGAAGTACAATTTCCGAGAATGGGTTACCATACTTGGCCTTCACGTCACTTCACTTCAAATAATGGTAATGTTGTAGTTTGAAAAATCTTGTAACAGCTGTCTCCTCTCTTTTTCAGTGTTTATAATACCAAGGCTCTCTAGCCATTGGGGATGTTTGGGCTCCTAAATAGCACTCTAAATTACAATATTCTGTGCAGAATTCAAATGGGTCTGGAATGCGATAGAGGGAAGACTGGCTGAATCGTGCATATGATACACTCTGCAGCTCGGTAGTAGGAATGGGCAATATAAATTTGACAATCAGTTGAAATGTTGGATTATAGTCTCACAAAAGCTCATCATTTGCATGCATTTTTAAGCCTTGCCAGTTTAAAAGTTCAAGCTACTGACAAAATGCATGTACAGGAAACTGCCTGTCAAGCAATTGAGTTCTCTTTCCTGTCTTATTGCGATTAATGGCCAAATAAGCACGTAAACAGCAGACAAATATACCTCAATGCATAAAAGAGAAAAAAAGAAAAAAATCTCTGCTGTTGACTAAATAACTTTTGTAACAACCTTATTTAAATCAGAAAGAAGTGAACAAGTAACCAATTTTAAATTAAGTTCCCTTATCAAGTCAGTCCCTCGACATTACGTATGGGGAAATCCATTTTCCTCGAAATGCTGAAGCCTGATTTGAATAACTCTTTTGCTTGCAAATAGCCAATGGCGCCCGCGCCCTCGCCTGATTGGCTGACAGCCTCCAATATAGGTGACGTCAGGCACCAAAAACCTCAGAATCTTTCCTCTTCACCTGGATCCTGGTTTCGCCGTAGACTCACGCAAACAGTGGACAACGTGGAATTATCCCCTCGCGTTCCGGCAGATTTTTTGCTAGGAAAGCCAACTAAGAAAATGTCTCTTTGCCGCATGTGTGGTGGACCTATCGACTTCCCGGACGCACACGAGCAGTGTGTGCTGTGTCTGGGTTGGGCCCACGCGGAAACAGCGCTCGAAGGATCATGTTGTCGAGCCTGTGAGGAACTCCCCATCAAGACCATTCGCGCAAGGCTGGCGGGCGGCGAAAAGGGCGTGTTCCCGCTCAGAGTTCCCTCGGCAACCAACAGAGAAGCCCGAGAATGTGTGTGTAAATGCTGTTATGAAACCGCTGTGTTGTGTTTCAATAAACACAAAGCATTACATGTCTCAGCAAAAGAGCTCTTTTCCTCCCCTAACTATTACCTGTGAGATAAGAGAAGCCTCTCCCCCGGGAGACGCTTCACAGAGCGGAAGCCTGGGGCAACCCGAGGATGTGAGTGCGTGTGTCCCTGTGCAAAAAGCCACGGACGAGTCACCCGTTATTCATATAGCTGTCAATGCTTCTCCGGTGACTGGCGCGCAGCCCCTGCCACAGCATGCTGTAATAACACCAGCTCAAATAAGGGGAATGGACAGTTATGGATTATTATTATTAATAAGCAATAACTGATAATACTGGTTATCACTTACACACTTTAAATCATCCAAAAAGGGGATACAAAGCCCATGTAGTTGGATCTCTATATATAAACAATTAACCACAACGAATTACAATTAATCATGAATATACAGATGGGCTATATATCAAAATTTTGTGAATGACTACATGTCGCGGGAGATTCAAATGGTTCACTTGTGAGTTACTGGAAATTTGACTTAAGTTTTGTTTCACTCGTAGATGTAACTGAATGAACACGAGACTAACTAAAACAAGAAGTCGGAGGTACGACTAATACAAAAGTAAAGCAAAACAAAACGAGAGAAAGACGAGACTCATACGAGAAAACGAAGGTAAAAAGCAGGAACAAAAGGCAGGAACAAAAACCGAAGACAAAAAGCTCAGAGCACTGTATGTGTCTGCTTTCCAACTACACTCCCTCTGTGGAGTTTTAGGCCAATTGGAACGCGACATTCCGAGTGGGAAAAACTTTCTTTGTCTTAGTTCCGAGTTTAATTTGCATGTTTTATGGCAGTGTTAGGATTTGTCAGTTCTACTTTAAACGATGGTAAACACAGTAAAATACATTTTATCATAACCTAATATATATATATATATAGCCGAAGCACACAGAGAGGTTTACATTGATACCAAATTTGATATGTTTTGGAAGAGATACATTCTTATTCGGTAAAATAAGCTTAAAAGTTCAACTAACAAGCCAAATAACATAACTTCGTCATAAAGTTACCAAAACTGTGATGTACATTAATAAATTGGGAAGGAAAACTGGATTTACAGAATCTAAACACGGTACACACATGATTTGTCTAACCTTATTACAAAAGTTTACAAGAATACATAAGACAACCACATACAAGGAAAATCAGGAGGTGGGAAAATTAGATACATGTTTACACATTTATCCGGTGGTTATATATAGAATATATAGGATTAACAGGGTTTTTATTTCTCTTCCTCTACAAGAATTTAAGTGAGAGTTGTGTTCTCTGGAAATTCCGTTTGGGGTCATAAAGTTTTATGGTCTAGCAGGAGGTAGGGTTACAGGACAATTGGGGATCATTCTTAAAATACACACTTAGAATTCAACGCTACACACTAGAGAATCACACTATAGAATAAAACAAAAACTAATCAAACATGCATGCTTTAATATGTCACAAACAGATTCTGAATCACTTGTATTCTGAATTAAATGCAAAGGGATGTTTGCGTGTGTGTGTGTGTGTGTGTGTGTGTGTGTGTGTGTGTGTGTGTGTGTGTGTGTGTGGAGATCTCCTGGCCACCTGGGTCACTGGCTTGGAGAGAGAGAGGTGTGAGCAGATAAGAATCTCTTTGAAACCATCTCCTCGAGTTCTGAGATGTTCTCTGTTAAGCATCACTTGGTAACAAACGTGTCAAAAGAGATCAATTCAGTCCAGACTCTTGGCGCCATGCTGTAATTTAAATTCATGAGTTTAAGGGTTAAAAGCTCCAAGTCATAGTGAGATTGTCCATCCGCTACAATGCATTAATGTCCCCTCTGTCGAGCCACCTGAGCGCGTGGTCAACGCTCCCATTGGCGTCAGATTGGGTAATCAACACTGTAAACCATATACGCTTCAGTTCGCTTCAGAACTATACGCTTCAGTTCGCTTCAGAACTATACGCTTCAGTTCGCTTCAGAACTATACGCTTCAGTTCGCTCGCAGACCACCCTGCTTCGGCGGCGTGATTATGTCAGAAGCATCAGAACAGAGTGCTCTGCTGCTACAGGCAGAAATCTCCTCCCTCCTGGCCTAACAGGCAGTAGAGATAGTGCCCGGGAAACAGAGAAATTGTGGGTTTTACAGCCGTTTTTTTCTAGTCCCGAAAATGGACGGAGGTATGCGCCCCATCTTAGATCTGAGATTACTGAACAAAGCGCTCGCGAAACGCACGTTCAAGATGATTACTGTGATCCAAATCCTCGCGCACATTCAGCCGAGGACTACTTCATTGCAGTGGATCTAAAGGATGCGTATTTTCACATTCAGATAGCCCCGCATCACAGGCGCTTTCTGCGTTTTGCATTCAAAGGTGTTGCATACCAATTCAAAGTGTTGCCGTTCGGGCTGGCTTTAGCCCCCGCGTGTTCACAATGTGCATGAATGCAGCGCTCGCACCCCTGAAGCTCAGTGGAATGCGCATGCTGAACTATCTCAACGACTGTCGGACTGTCTGTGAACATGCAGAAGAGCACCCTTCAGCCGTGTCAGTCGATTACCTTCCTAGGTATGGTTCTGGACTCGCGCACAATGATCGCGTGCTTATCAGAGCAGAGGATCCAGTCCATTCGCAATACACTAGCCCTCTTCATTCAAGGCAGAGCTGTCCCCTTGAAAACGTTTCAGAGGCTACTGGGTCTGATGGCAGCCGCAGACTCTGTTTGCAGACTGGGCGTGCTGCATATTAGACCGCTGCAGCACTGATTGCAGATCCGAGCATAGCCGCAGGCGTGGAGAGCTGGGACAGAGCACCTTGTCATAACACGATCATGTCTCGAGACTCTGGCACCTTGGTCCGGCACGACCACGTACGAACAGGGTGCTGCTACGGGCAGAGTGGTCAAGCGGGTAGTGGTCACTACGGATGCATCACTATCAGGCTGGGGAGCCCCCTGCGATGGCAGACCAGCATTCGGTACGTGGGTGGGGGACCAGAAGCGCTGGCATATAAACTGCTTGGAGATGGAAGCGGTTCGTCTGGCTCTGCAGAGCTTCCTTCCGTTTGTGAAAGACTGTCATGTTCTCATCAGAACAGACAACACAGTGGTGGTAGCGTACATCAATCGCCAGTATAGGAAGCGCGAGTTACTACAGTAATAGCTGTGGTTGATAATAATCACATTGACTATAATGTGGCCCCCTGTTACGACCGCGGCCATAACACAAGAGAGGACATAGACAACTCAGCTCGTACAATAGGGGTTTATTAACAAAAATGATATAGACATAACGATAGGAAAATGAACCGGGGTAAGACACAACAAGAGAGCACACAGAACCGCCGCCGAACACCCCGCCCGCCACGCAGGTTTGGCCGCTTAGACTTCTTATGCCAAACATACAGGATCCACAGGTGCCGGCAATCAGTGCCTAATAAAACAAAGACACAACATACTCGCCCCCTAGAGGACAAATAGATCATAACATGGAACAAATGAATCACAAATACATGAATATGTAACACCCCCTTTATTATGCCCGCGTTCATAATATAAGCTGGCAGTATTCTCAAGCACCAACATGTTTGCTGCATTTCCTCCCATATCACACCAGTAAGTGTTGCTTAACTGGGTACAGGGAGATACTGATGGGTGTCGGCGCTGAGTTGGCTCTGTACCAGAGTACATCTGGGTGTTTCAACCAGGTCCAGTACCTGACCTAGAGGGCTAGCGCACTATAGTCTGAGGGCTTAATGCTTAGCACTTGTGCTCTACAGGGGCTCGATGCGATCTGGGCCAGCCAATTTTCCACACGGAGGGGGTTTTATACGTTCCCCATACGTAATGTCGAGGGACCAACTCTATAAGGGAATGTCTCTGGTTACTCAACGTAACCGTAGTTCCCTGAGAGGAGGGAACGAGACATTATGTAAACTGCCGTGTGAAAAGCCTTTTCAGCCTTAAAGCAGAACTTGGTAACTTTTTTAACTTAATAAAACTGTCTAGAAATCATTTGGATGGTTAAACAACCTGTGCTGGTGATATTGGTGACTTTCCCCGCTCCCCCCAGTGTTCCCAGGCGGAAAAGCAACCTTGCAACTTGGGGACTACCGTCCCGGCAAGATAGAAATGGGAAGTCTCGTGAGAAGCGAGAACGAGCGCGAAACACGAATTGCTTTACAGCAATTCGACATAAACACACACGCATGTATGATGTATTACTAGATTACCCACCTCGGTAGACATAGCTCCACACGATACAGTTGGCTTGCTCCGATCATAATAAATGCACATGAGCAGTGGTAGAGAGGGGGAGGAGGCCGCCGCAGTCTATGGTTTTTTACGACCGTGTTGTGAAATATACGCCCCACAGCTGTAGGGGGAGCTCGTGGGGAAAACATGCGACAACAAAAGGGAAGATCAGCGAAGAAGTGCCTAGAGTTCGCAAGAGTTGCCGAGTTCTGCTTTAATAGCTCTCGTTCAGTTGAAAGATTCTGAGGTTTTTGGTGCCCAACGTCACCTATATTGGAGGCTGTCAGCCAATCAGGCGAGGGCGAAGGCGCCATTGGCTATTTGCAAGCAAAAGAGTTATTCAAATCAGGCTTCAAATCAGGCTTCAGCATTTCGAGGAAAATGGATTTCCCCATACGTAGTCTCGTTCCCTCCTCTCAGGGAACTACGGTAACATTGAGGAACCAGAGACGTTTTAATTTTCTGCAGGCATTTTTCTGATGTGTCTCAGGCTCAACCTGTGATGTCATAATTTGCCTCTGTTTAGTCAGAAGAGACTACAGATTTAAAAACTGTATATCTTCTGAAAACAAACACATTTAAATTCTTTTAAATGTACATCAGTTGACTGCCAGATTATCCTAAAGCTAGCAGATATGGACTGCAACCAGCAAAACCTTAATTTTGATTTTGTAGGGTCTTAAAAGACAATTTAAGTTCATATTACATAAGCAATTTATAGTCTTTATAGATATTAACTACACTGACAACTGGATGATGAAAGCCTTGACAATGATGAAAAAATTAAAGTTCTGTTTAATTGTTTTTTTTTACTCGCCCTCATGTCATTCCAAACTTGTTTGACTTTCTTCAGCGGAACACAAAATATATTTTGTAGAATGTTTTTGAAGAACAGTTTTGCTTACCACTGACTTGCATTTGTGTGGAGAGAGAAAAAAAGCACTGATATTTCTCAAACTAGATGTACCGCATGGCGGTACAAAATATGACCGCCGCTCAGGCCTGCACTGACTTTCCACAAAAATAAATGACGTGGAGCAATTTGGCTGTATTGCGTGTTTATGTATATAAGTTGTATATTTTAAAAGACTGTCTGGAGTATTCCTGTGGATCATGGATAATTTAGAGTTTTGTAATTATTTGCCATTACTATTTAAGTTTTATATCAAAAGTCATTAGTTTAGACACTTAACATCCATAATGTGAAAACGTCATCTGACTTTGGCATGGGTTTGTTGTGTTTTACTGAAATAAAAAACATTTTTTCCCCAAAAAAGTGGTTTTATCTTGTAGCCCTGGTCCCAGAGTTTAAAAAAAAACAATGTTAACAAAATTAAACTCATTCCCACTGTACCTAGTAGAACACTTAAGTAAATGTCCCATTGAAATTAATGGGATTTTATGGATTTAGGTGAAGAAAGTGTACACATAATACATTTTGGTCTGTACCATGAAGAGAAAACTGATTCAACTATATAAACTATATATTTTCTGAAAGTGTAGACTCTCAGGATGTGATCTAACATGGCATGAAACATGTCCCACCCACCTCATTAGTATACTGCCCAAGCATAACACATTGGGTATTGGTAAATCGGGTATATGGCTGATACCTAAAAAAAGTAGTAGTATGTGCATGCCTGTCTGTGTGTGTGTATGTGTGTGTGTTTGTGTATGTGTGTGTCTGTGTCTGTGTGTGTCTGTGCGTGTATGTATGCGTGCGTACATGTGTGTGCGCGTGTGTGTTTGTGTGTGTGTGTCTGTGCGTGTGGATGTCAGTGTGTGTGCATGCTTGCGTTTGTTTGTATTCCTGCATGTGTGTGTGTGACAGTATCATCCTAAACCAGCAACCCTTCGCTCAACAGCACCATCTACAGGCCGATGAGTGTACAGTCACTAAATGTGCACATAAATTAATTTATTTTATACCCCCCCATGGATGAAATTCGACGAAACTTAGCATACCCCCAGATAGGGGTGTAAGAAAAAATCGATACACTTGAGTATCGCAATATTTTATTTTGCAATACTGTATCGATTTTCAAAAACGCAATATCGATTTTTTTTTTTTTTTTTTTTTTTACGTCCAAAAATATTCATGGTAAGACCGTAAGACAGTGGTTCACGTTTATGTTGTTTAAATCCCTACCACTAGATAGCTATGCTGAGACGCACAACTAGTGTCCTCGCCAGGCTCGCCTATAACTGTGCGTGTCCACTGGACATTTTAGGATTGACAGCGGACCGGAGAAAGCGTTGAGAGCGACCGAGAGCGTCAAAAAGTTGGGCAGTTCCTTTATACAAATATCAAGCGAAAAACGCAGTCGGCAGCCAATTGCTGTGAGGTTCGGGATGTGACGTCTTGAGAGTTTAAACATATTGCAAATTGTGCCGGAGTTTATGCTGGATTTAGTGCGTAAATCATTTTGTTTACAAATTAGACGTTGTGCAGTTGTTATATAGCCTATATGTTAAATATTTCATTTTGGATGTGTTTATTGTGATTATATTGGCTGGTTTTATAAAAGTTTATACAACTGAAAGGATATCTTTGCTTGGTGCATTTGGAAACAAAGCTTGTCTATTTCTAAATGTAATCGCGTGCATCGTTCACACCAAACGCGAAAAGAGCATCTGGCGCGAGTGATTTCAATGTTAAGTCAATGCAAAGACGCGTTTACGCACGTCTGGAGGTCCTGCGGCACGAGGCGTTTAGCGCGGCGCGGTTCGCCTCATTCGCGCGTCCAGTTCTTTTAAAATCTTTTATCACATAAAACTTGATTTCAATATGACACATTCATTTTGTTTACTTTCATCCACTTTCATTCATTTTCGTCCAGTTCACGTTGTTGTTTTGTATTGTGACAGGGGCTATGTACCTATTTTCTTTTATTATGGCCTACTTGAGCATATAACAATTTGCTCACTAAGAACCTGCCACAATCCCAAACTGGCAGTTTGATTTTCTGTGTACTGAATTGTTTACCTAAAGTAAACTTCTTTGACTTTTATGCACATCATGTCTTTTTAAAAATATTTTTAATATATTTTACTTTAAAAAAATCCCAATATATCGCCTTATGCACAGTATCGAAATATATTGCAATATATTGAATCGTGACCCATGTATCGTGATACGTATCGTATCGCCAGATTCTTGCCAATACACAGCCCTACCCCCAGAGGATGTCAAGTTAATCATACACATGAAATATGGTGCAGTTCTGAACATCTCAACTGAAGATAGGGGCGATTAAAGCAGAATAATATTGCATTTTCATTTTTTATGGGAAGGGGCGCAAATCACAAATGAGTGATTATGGGCTAGGTTGATGTGGGCCCTTAAGACCAACATACCATAAAAATTTCTTCATCCTCGGTGCCACGGTTCAGGTAGTTATTTAGGAAAAACTGAATTTTTTGGGTTTGGGGGGGGCCCAGCGCGGGGGGGGAGTGGCCCCCGGGGACCAAACGAAATTTTTCCGTAAAAGTCTAGTGGGGCTACATGCCCACCAAATTTCATGTTCCCCGGTGTTTCGGTGTCCCTGGTATCGTTGACGGAAAATTCAGTAGATGACGGGAAAAAAAAACAAAAAAAACTTTGACAATCCCTATATGACCGCTTTCGCTAGCTATGCTAGCGGCAGTCATAAATATTTTCTTTTATGTTATACAGAAGAAAAAAAATTATTCATACAGGTTTGGACATGAGGCCGAGTAAATGATAATAGAATTGTTTTGGGTGAACTACCCCTTTAAACTATGTAAATTTGCCCCAAACCATATTTTGACAAATCCACTCTCCGGAGCTCCATACCTTCTTCTTTGTGCAGCCTGATTGGACAAGAATTGCAAAGTCTCCAATCTCGTGAGGTACTTCATGTAAGAGGATGGTGATGGTGGTAACAGTACCAACTGCTGGACCTACAAGGAATGACGCTCCAATCGCAAGACCATCCGTGAAATTGTGGGTGAAATCAGCAGCCAGGTTCAGATAACCAGACACTTTAATATCTGTAGAGACAAAGAGAAGTTGAGTTATTCTGTCAGCAAGACAGCAGCACTGACAGACAGAAATAAAAACTCTTTTAGACATGAGTTTCCATACCAGAACTTGTCTCTACAGATTTCTTATTCGAGACTTTTTTCTCTTTTTCTCCCTTCTCTCTTTTCTTGTCATCCTCTTCATCACTATCCTTTGCCTTTGGAGCAGCTAAAAACAAGACAAGAAAATATTTTTATTGTATTTGGAAACCTGTCAAGAATGTCCAGATCACTCTCTAAATAAATACATAAAAATAAGAAATTATATTTTTATATTATTTTAGCACCAGCAACATTGTTAGTAATATGACATTATTTTCTTGGCCTGCATGCTAATCCGCTATGCGACTGGAAACAGCCGCTTCATTGTGAGTACTGATGAAAGCAGTGTGTTGAAATTTTTGCTATTATTGGTCTGGCCTTTACCTCACTTACACATTTACTATGCAAAATAAAAATAAAAGTTTTTTAGTTTTTGTTTTGGCTAGACCCTGAGTCTTATTCAGATTATCCAATCTATGTTTATGCAATTTAATTCTCAGAGAAGCTCTGTAGATTAACAGCCTAAAGAGACAAACACACATTCTCAGTGTTATGGTGCACTTGTTCTTATTTCGGCAAGAAAATTAGTTTGGTCCAAATTCTGAGAATTGTTTGGTCCTCTGCTATTCTTAATTGGTGAGCGTTCCGAAAGGAGAAGCGATTTCATCAAAAATAGTCAGCAGGTTACAACCCTGATTAAAACAGTTGTTCCAATTCTAGAGGGATGCTGCATTAAGAATATATGTGAAGTGTTTTTAATGAACACGTAATTATATTAATTCAAGACTCTTACCATGATGAGAGTGAGAGTGTGAGTGTCCTCCCTTCAAAAGACGGACAAATTTCTCAACCACTAGAAATGCAACAATGCCACCCAGCACCCACAGACCAACTGACATCATGTGACCATGGGCATCACCTGTGACAGAAATTAAAGGATTAGTTCACTTTTAAAAAAACTTTTGCTGTTAATTTACTCACCCCCATGTCATCCAAGATGTCCATGTCTTTCTTTCTTCAGTCGAAAAGAAATTAAGTTTTTTGATGAAACCATTCCAGGATATTTTTCCATATAATGGACTTAAATGGGCCCCAAACGGTTCAAGGTCCAAATGACAGTTTCAGTGCAGCTTCAGAGGGCTTTAAACGATACCAGACGATGAATAAGGGTCTTATCTAGCGAAACGATCGGTCATTTAAAAAATAAATAAAAAAGTTTAAGTTTTATAAGCACAAATGCTTGCCTTGCTCTGTTCTGTGATGCACGCGCATCACAGAACAGAGCAAGGCAAGCATTTGTGCTTATGACGTGACGTCATGTAATACGCAATTAAGTTGAAAAGGTCACGCTTGAAATTTTCTTTTAGGCTTTTTAATATTAAAACACCCAGGATACGCACACGAAATGGGCATTTTAAACGATAAACTGACACAAAGACATTTGAATATGTGTATATGGTCCTCCTTCCGCACATTTGTAAACACTGACTCGGTACTTCTGTCTACGTCAAGCGTGACCTTTTCAACGTAATTGCGTATTACATGACGTCACGAACGCGCATCACAGAACAGAGCAAGGCGAGCATTTGTGCTTATAAAACTATAACTTTTTTATTTATTTTTTTAAATGACCGATCGTTTCGCTAGATAAGATCCTTATTCATCGTCTAGTATCGTTTAAAGCCCTTTGAAGCTGCACTGAAACTGTCATTTGGACCTTGAACCGTTTGGGGCCCATTGAAGTCCATTATATGGAAAAAAATCCTGGAATGTTTTCATCAAAAACCTTAATTTCTTTTCGACTGAAGAAAGAAAGACATGGACATCTTGGATGACATGGGGTGAGTAAATTATCAGCAAAAGTTTTTTAAAAGTGAACTAATCCTTTAAGCATTTATTGACACTGCACAATTTGTTTTTTAATAAATTCCATTATTGTATTTAATTTGACCAGACTGCATAAAAAGTAGTCTTTTAATAAATTATATCCTTTTATTTAATTTGACCAGACTATAACCTCTGTAGAAAAAAAAAAGTAGAAGTAGAAAAACACCAATTTCAATAACTGAACAATGACCCACCATGGGAGTGACCATGTGACTCCTCACTACCATGTGAATGAACATGTGACTCCTCGCTGCTGTGTGATTGACCGTGATGAGAATGAGGTTCTGTGTTGAGATAAAATCAAAAGGTGAAGGTCAGGCTGGTTAGTATGGACCAGTTACTCAGATGGTAACTACATTTAGTCAAAAGATAAAAAGTCACCATGACTTAGACCAGTTATTATAGACCAGTGTTTCTCAACCAGTTGGTTGAGACAGAAAAGCTGGTTGCATTACCGTTTTGAGCGGGTCGCGGAGTGTGCAACAAAAATGTAATTCTAAACTTTTTTTTTTTGTGTGAGACTTTATTTTTGAAAGATGTGTATGAAAGCATTGACTCTTCTGTCAGACGTAGCTGAAGTAAAGATTGTCTGAAAAAAAAAAAAGTGTTGTGCTGATTTTGGTATCTGCTGTCAGATGAGATGTTGTCAGGCTTCATGTCATTGTCATTATTCTAATGTTAATTTCGTAACTTGAAATAAAAAGTCTCTCCTCAGAAAAAATAACTTTTCTGTCCTGTCAGACATTATACTGTGCTCGCAAACCTTCACTATATATAAAGAGCAGATGAAATTACAAGCATGCAGCATCATAGTTACATTGTCAATTGGTAAGTCTGCATGAAATTGCCAAAGAGTACCAATAAATTACGTAAAGTATGTTGTGTGTTAGCTGGAAAGGATTTACATGCAGGTATGACAATTATATATAGAATTATATATTCAATTAATCAGGATCAGTGTCCATATGTTTTAATAACAGTTCATGCTAGTATTGTGTAATTAGGTAACTGTAGTTTCCATTTCCCCAATATATACATATTAGCGTCTAAAAACGCTCCTTCTTTCCATGGTGTCTGTCGTTGCTATGCAACCATGAACTGCGCTCTCCATGATGACGAGGAACTATCAGCAAAGGATTAATGATTTCTAGCCCTTGCGTTAGCTTTACAACTGGATATATTTATGGAGATGAGAAATAAAAACCCAGCCTGTACAGCAATGTAAGCTGTTCAGCCGAGCTTACGATGATGTTATGGAAATGCAAGCGTATCTGTTGTTTTTTTGTCTCATGACCTTGCGCCATTCTGAAAAGTTAAGATGTTTTCATCTCGCCGTGGCACAGGTGCGCCTGGAAAAAAAGAGCAAACCGCGACCGCGTCGCTTCCATTATGAGCGTGCTTGCCGCACGCCTACATTTGAAATAACACACTTGAGCGCGCAAAAGACACCATATGTGAATTTCAGCCTTTATTAGTGCAAACAAAATGAAGGGCATTTTCCAGTATTTTCCAATGAGCTACTGTCATTGATGACAGAATACCTAATTTGAAGTGTAATCTATTGTCATAAGGTGGCAGTAACAGCATTATGGTGCAATAGTAGTGACAGTCACACAGCATGAGTCAAATGTAAGCAAAGAAAAAAAGTAGCCTTGGTACAAGTTGGTAGTGTTTCCCCTGGATATTTTAAGTAAAAGTATAACATAACTTCTTAACATTTTAGTTTTAACAATAACTAAAGTAAATTAACCTTGTAACTCTTCAGGAGCCTACACAATATTGTCACCTAATAAAATTTAAAGCAGAACTTGGTAACTTTTTTAACTTAATAAAACAGTCTAGAAATCATTTGGATGGTTAAACAACCTGTTCTGGTGATATTGGTGACTTTCCCTGCTCCCCCCAGCGTTCCCAGGCGGAAAACCAACCTTGCAACTTGGGGACTACCGTCCCGGCAAGATAGAAATTGGAAGTCTCGTGAGAAGCGAGAACGAGAACGAGAGCGAGAGCGAGCACGAAACTCGAATTGCTTTTTTTATAAACACACATGCATGTATGATGTATTACCCACCTCGGTAGACATAGCTCCACACGATACAGTTGGCTTGCTCCGATCATAACAAACGCACATGAGCAGCGGTAGAGAGGGGGAGGAGGCCGCCGCAAGTGAGATTTATTATGACAGTGAGTGTTGTGAAATATATGCCCCACAGCTGTAGGGGGAGCTCGTGGGGAAACGTGACAACAAAACGGAAAATCAGCGAAGAAGTGACTAGAGTTTGCTAGAGTTGCCGAGTTCTGCTTTAACTAAAATTTTAAGTACAAATGTAAACAAACAGCAGCCATTTAAACAAAATGGATTTATTGCAGTTTATCACTGAGAAGGTTTAATCGCAGATTTAGTAACAGCAAACAGCGCAAGCAGCTCATTACGGTGACTGGGAGGGGACATGTTCGGTTCACTTAGTTCCCTTATCGAGTCAGTCCCTCGACATTACGTATGGGGAAATCTATTTTCCTCGAAATGCTGAAGACTGATTTGAATAACTCTTTTGCTTGCAAATAGCCAATGGTGCCAAAAAACCTCCGAATCTTTCTTCTTCACCTGGAGCCTGGTTTCACCGTGGATTCACGCAAACAGAGTGGACAATTTGGAATTATCCCCTCTAACGTTCCGGCGGATTTTTTGCTAGGAAACCAACAAAAAAATGTCTCTTTGCATTTCGCTCCTTGAATCCAGAAGTCACATCGCGCTCGCATGTGTGGTGGTCCAATCAACTTCCCGGACGCACACGAGCAGTGTGTGCTGTGTCTGGGTCAGGCCCACGCAGAAGCGGCACTTGAAGGATCAGGTTGTTGAGCCTGTGAGGAACTTCCCATCAAGATCCTTCGCGCAAGGCTGGCCATTACCCGTAACGGTGGCCTTATGACTCCTGCCTCTCCTCCGCCTGCCACCGTCGAGCCACGGACCGGGAGACTACAGAAAGCTACGTCAATAGACTGTCGAGAAGTTATCGTCGGCCCAGCGGCCACGCCGCCCTCAGGTGTCAGAACGCTGAAGCTAGTTACCACCCTCCAAAGGAAGCGCGGGAAAATGTCTCTTTCGGATGTGGTGAGGACGACACCATGTCCACGAGTGCCTCCGACCCTGGAGCTTGGTCTGAGGCTCCTTCAGAAGCCACCCCGGCCTCGCTGGACGCGGAGCTCATGGCTATCCTCATAGAGGCAGTAGCGGACCTGGAGCTGGACTGGGCAGGCCCCAAAGAACAGCCGTCTAGGAAGTGGATAGACGGGTCCTTCCTCGGCGCGGGCCGCCAGGCGGACGCCCTACAGAGACCTGTGCCTTTCTTCCCTGAGCTCCATGAGCTCACCCGGTCATGGCGCTCCCCTCACTCAGCCCGAGCCCATGCACTACCCAGCTGCTGACAACAGTGGAAGGGGCGGAGAAATTGGGTTACACGCGACCGCCTCCCGTCGAGGACGCCATCGCAGCCCACCTGTGTCCTTCTCCCGGATGGAAAACTGCCTCATTGCCTTCAAAGCCATGTCGAGCCACTGCCCACATCGTTGAGAAGGCATATATTTCGGCTGGACATGCAGCATCTGCCCTCCACACGATGGCAATTCTAAGGGAATCAGCCGCAATATGGGCAGCCTAGGGTTCTGCACCGCCATCTGTGGCTGACGCTGACCGGAGCGTACGTGATCTTCTCTTCCGCCTTAATACCAGTTACTGCGCGAAATAAACATGAATGAGCATCTGAAAGTGTGTTAAAAGGTAGAGTACAACTTATCGAAATCCGTATCATGTGACATGGAATCGCTCAGTGTTTCAACCGTGGAAAGACGTCAGTAAATCAGCTTGTAAACAACGTCATAACGTCACATTTACCTCAGAAAAACCATATCCAGTGAACTCGTTCACTCGTTAGTCTCGTTAGTTATAAACTCGTTAGTCAGCTAGAAAAATTAACTCTAGAGAAGAGCATTTTGTCAGTTTTGTCATTTGTCAGTTCAAAGCTAGACTAAAAACACATCTCTTTGACCTAGCGTTCACATAATACATTATAGACTTCTATAATTCAATGTTAGGCTGCATAGATTAGGTCAGCTGGAACCGGGAACACTTCCCATAAATCCTGATGTACTCGTTACATCATAAGAAGAATGGCATCTACGCTAATTTTAGTGTCTTTGTTTATCCCGAGGTTTTCCCGCAGCCTGCCGGATCCAGGCCGTATCCAGATCTGATGAAGCACCTTCGCCTGGACCCGATGACAACGCTGTGCTGAAGTGCCAACTAGTCTCTCCCTATGGAGGATCCCTTTACCACTCTACAGATAAAGCATCGTCGGGAAAATCAATTCGCGTATCTACCCCGAATTGATAAAATAAAATAAAATTCTGTATCAAAAATTATAAGGAAACACCAGTACTTTGTTTAGGCTTGGTTTGTAGGGAATTACAAACCTGCGTACATATATTCAAACGCACATAACTATAGAACCAATTCTTAATGCGCATGTGAACGCCATCAGCGTTTCTCACAGGTTCGCGTTTAAAGTCTATGTAGAGAGAATTGTGTCGTCTTAGCGGCCCCTAATTTAATAACAAATGATTGTTGCGACGGAAGCGAATCAATCATAACTAACCTTAGCTGGAAAATAACTTTACTAAAGAACCGCTATAAAGCCAAAACAATCTCTGTTACCTTAAATAATACGTTTATCTCTGTAAAGCTGCTTTGAAACAATCTACATTGTTAAAAGCGCTATATAAATGAAGATGACTTCACTGAAGACAGCCACCATTTAAATGTTTATATTTCATATAACTTTATTATTATAAAAATAAATAAGTGTAATTTAAGTGTTTGTATACAAATGTAGCGTTTATACGCCCACGTATAAATATAATTAATTATTATTCATAACGAATTATGATCAATAATTAATAATTTAACTATTTTCAGAATTTACTGTAACAGAATCAATAATATGATCATTTATCAGTTCATCCAATGAACAGAAAGCATAAACAATTATTAACTCTAGGAAATATAATATCTTCCTGGCCAAGAAAGAATAACCCCCTAACAGTAAATTAAGAAATAGGGTAAAAGCATAGGTAACTTTTGATCGAAGTTCAAGACAATAAATTTGATAAGCACATACACAAGTAATCTCTTTTCAAATTCAAACAATACTTTATTGATTATATACTAACACATACAGCTAATCTCTAACACAAACACATGCACACACACACACACATTCATACGAGTTGCAGAAAGGAAGAGAGTGAGGAAAGAGTGGGTTTAAGAGTGAAAGGATGAAATCTCACGATTCCATATGCACTTAGACATGACCTGAACGAACCATCAAACATTAATTTAACCCTTCTATCGTTTCTTAGACAGGTTATTAAAGTTATATAAATACACCAGTGTAGCTTTTAGTCTGGAGGTACTTGCTTGTCTTTGCGTTCCTTTTTGGGAATTCCCTTCGTTGCGTAACAGAGGGTTTCCCGGGTTCGTTCGTCGGCTGTGGTCTCCTTGTGCCTGGGTCTGCGGCGTTCCAGTCACGTGTTGTGCTGGCAGATGAATTGAAAGTCTTTGAAGTTGAAAGCGTGCGTTGCAGCCGTGAATCGTGGAACGAAACTTTGCAGCAAAACTTAACTTAAAACCGAGACTTTCAATCGGAAAAGAAGAATAACACAAAAGAAAGAAAGAAAATAAGATACGGAAAGGAACTAGATGACTGGAATTTAATCTAACCCATTTGATCTTAATTTGGGTTGATCTGCTCGTCTGTTAACGTTACATGGTTACTAAACCATCGTCTGCCGTCTCCGTCTTTGTTCTGCACTCGTTGAGAGCTCTTCTGTATCAGAACATTTTGAACGAACTAACTTTTGAACTCCCGACCTCCCCGACGCTCTGCGCTGGTTTTTAAAGGGTTTTTTAAAACAAAAAAGGTTTGTTAGGCTACTCCTACAAATATGTCATGACTGCTGCTTTGTTTGCAAAGTCATAAATCATGTCTTCTCTGTGGGGTTTCTCTAATGAAACTAAAAGACCAGATGCAACAGTTTTAGGCAGGATTTCTACTTATCAGAATATGAAATATTTTACACAGATTTAATTTCAGTCATCTTGCTAGTTGTGTTCGTAAGGTAGCATTGATATGAAACAGTACACACTTCATTCACACACCTAACAATTATACCAATTACATGAATTATATGGGATTAAAGCATATTAAATGGACACATATATCGTAGAAACACATAGAATGATGTCTGATGTTTATAAGTCCATTGAAAATTGTTCTTGAATGAGTTTTATGGATTTTGATATGTAAAAGTCTTTTGGTGTGTAAAGTGTATGGGCTTGGAAACACCCTGAGGTCATGGGTATTTCCTGCTGAAATCTGTGTCTCTCTCATGGGACCAAGATGGGGTCTGTTAGCCACAGGGGTCATGTGACCTCTTGTTAGGGCCCTGAGCAGTAATCATCTCTAAACCGATTCGTCTGGCAAAACTATCAAACGTTGACCAGTTCTTCCTTAAGTTAACCAATAAAAGTCTTTGGTAAGCAGACTTTCTGGAGACTGGGTGATTTATGGCTCTGGTTTGTGAGGACTCTTGTGTGAGACCTTGGTCTCTGTCTTTCTCTTAACCAATCAGTAATTTCGGCAACAAAGATAGTATTGACCAGTTATTTCGTTAGTGCTGGGGGTCAGTTTTACATAGTCAGACTGGTTGGCACTGGCTGATGACAAGACTGATGAGGATACAAAGTTCTGACCAAATCTTGAATTAATATTCAAAAAGAAGATGAGTCGGTGGTTGGTTCCTTCTCATTGTTGTTACACAAATCAGTAAATTTTTACCTTCAATATTATAGTAGGCTAATGAAGCCTATAGGCTACCACTGACTCCCATAGTTTACAGCATTAGTTAAGAGATTTGTTTTCCTTGAGAAAATTTGCCATGTATTGTACCTGATATACAAAATAATCAATATTGAATAGAATCGAAATCGTATCGAATTGCAAGCTTGTGAATCGAAATCGAATCGAATTGTGAAATTTGTGTCAATACCCAGCCCTAGTGGCCACAACATATAAACTCATGGGAACGTGATGTTAAGTCGTGGGAACGTCATAATATCTCATGGGCACGAGATGGTATGTTGAGCGAACGACATCCATTTCTCGTGGCCACGACTTAATATGCTGAGGGAACGGCATCCGTTTCTCATGGCTACCAGTTTTATAACATGTGGGAAACAAATCTTCACATGCGATACGGGCTTCTCCTTTTACCCCGGTCATAATTTACTTTGTTATTTGTTTATTTAAGTTTCTCATAATTTGTTTTTGTTTATTGCCTTAAAAGGATATTTATTCGTGACCCGAATGTTTCATTCTAGCCAGCAAATTTTCGACAAAAAAGCCCATTCAACTTAAGAACGTACTTCAGGTGTCTTTCACTTACGTACCCATGTCTTAAAGCCAGAGATCGCACTATATCTTTATATGACATTCCTAATTCAATGTAAAATGTTATTTCATCAGTCATCTCCATCTCCGACTGCTGTATATGGTTACAGTATTGACCGGTGTGGTTCCCTCAACATAACTCGTGGCTACGAGAAATAGTTGTCGTTCTCTCAAAATATGAAGTCGTGGCCACGAGAAAAATATATCGTTCCCTCAACATATGATCTCGAGGCACGACTTTACATCGCGTGGCCATGACATGATGTCGTTACCTCAACAAAATGATCTTGTGGCAACAACATATCATGTTCCCACGAGTTTATATGTTGTGGCCACGACAAAACTAAGTGAACCGAACATGTCCCCTCCTGGTCACTGTACTAAACTGCAGTTACTTGTTTTGTCATGTTTTCAGATCACCCACGCTTCTTCAGCAGTGTAGAGTGTCAAGTCAATTCATCTTCATTTATATAGCTCTTCTAACAATGTAGATTGTTTCAAAGCGGCTTTACAGTAACAAACGGATAATTTAAGGTAACAGAGATTGTTTTGGCTTTATAGGGGTTCTTGAATAAAGATATTTTCCAGCTAAAGTTAGTTTTGATTGATTCACTTCCGGCGCAAGGATCATTAGTTATTAAATTAAATTAAATTAAATTAAATTAAATTAAATTAAAATAAATTAAATTAGAGGCCGCTAAGACGACATCGTTCTCTCTACACAGACTTTAAACGCAAACCTGTGAGAAACGCTGATGGCGCTCACGTGCGCATCAAGAATTAATTCTATAGTTATGCGCATTTGAATATATGTGCACAGGTTTATAATTCCCTACAAACCAAGCCTTAAACTACTTGTCTGGCCTTAAAATTTTGATACAGAATTTTATCACTTCGGGGTAGATACGCAAAACCGAAATTATCCCGACAGCGCTTTATCTGTAGAGTGGGAAAGGGGTCCTTCACAGGGAGAGACGAGTTGGCACTTCAGAGAGAGCCCACGCGCAGGGTTGCCAGATTGCAAAGTAATTAAGTAAAACACCAGGAAGAAAACGTGTTCTTTTAACAGAAAAGCTCTGATTTTGTGGATTTAAAGGGGACCTATTATGCCCCTTTTCACAAGATGTAAAGTAAGTCTCTGATGTCCCCAGAGTGTGTATGTGAAGTTTTAGCTCAAAATACCCAACAGAATTTTATTTGCAGCACGTTTAAATCATATTTTTTTGGGTCTGTGAAAAACGCACTGTTTTAGTGCTTCTCCTTTAATGCTAATGAGCTGCTGGTTCACGGCACAGGGGGCGGAGCCTAAGCAGCCGCGATCAGAGCCAGAAAAATGTGAAAAATGAACGAAAGACTCGGAAGGTAAAGTAATTATTTATGTTCCCTGTAAATTATTTTTGACTGCATTATAATGATTTCTTAATTCAGAATATGATCAAGATTGCGTAGGTGGATGTGTTCGGGGAATTTGCCTGTTAAAAGTATAACATTTAAAGCCCCTTAAATGAATGAAATGACTCGAAAAAAGATTCGTTCATTTTGATGAACGAGATCGAACAAGAGAGTCAGTAAAATGATCCGAACTTCCCATCACTAGCAGCAATGGCTGATGTGTACAACTCGCAGTGAACTCGATCAGGGCGGGTCTAAGTTATAACAGCGGTGTCAGTCAACACTCGTGGGCGGGGCCTGTGGCTTTAGAGTGGATTTTTATCACTGTAGGGTGGTTGTGTACACACACTGCCAACACACATTTATGTCCAAACACCATACAAAAGTGAATTTTACATAATAGGTCCCCTTTAAATTGTTGAAATTTGGCAACCGCATGCAAGAATGCTCGTAAAGCGGCTTGTTAAAACAGTCTGTAATTTTTTGCCGTCTGTTTTTATTTTCTGACAAAAACAAAGAGTGATTTTGGTCAAGTTTTTATTTTTTTAACTACATGTAGACTTGTCTTTCGTCAAGTATATTGCATGCTTATTTAGTCAGTTATCGTTTAATGACGTTGGTGTTATATCTCGTCTTCATCTCGTCTTATCAAGAAAAAAAGGTTGTCAACCAACATTTTTTGTCATAGATTTCAAGAACGAAATGAACACTACCAGTATATGCTGGTTAGCTTATACGGGGTAGAACAGAGGTGCGCGCTCACTCATAGGCCGTGTGGTCTTAGTCCCGCCCCTCCTCCACTGTGATTGGATGGTTGGGTAAAAAGTGACAGTGATGAGCGCTGCGTTTTACCCAAAGTTGAACATTCTTCAACTCTCGGTGACCTGTAAAGACGCTGAACGCTCAGCGTGAAAAGAAACGCTCAGTGCCTCATTACGCTCAAGGCGTTTTAAAAATGCGGCGCTCCCATTGAAAAAATACGCCAGCCGCGTGAAAAAAACGCTTTGGTGGACACACGGCCTAAATGTTTCATTCTAGTTGTATAGTTAAATACTCAATCTTATTTGTGTTAATGTTGTCTTTGTAAGACTGTAGCTTCCATAGAATTCCTACTTTGTTCTCAAAATATTACGACTTCAGTCCAGTATTGCTATGACTTTATTCTCGTAATCTTAGATTTATTTATTTTTACGTTGCGGTTCAGGGTTTCCGTATGACAGCACTGGGCAGGATGTGGAATAACATTGTTTAAAATAATGGAATAAAATAATTTTTTTATTAACAAAAATATTTTTAATGTATAATAATTTTTATATACATCATCCGATTAATCTAAAAAAATAATTGACAGATTCATATCTCTCTCTCTCATACATACACAAGATACGGAGAAACGCGCTTCATATCTTTCATATTGAGATTCATCTCTTTCATATTGAGATTCATCTCTCTCTCTCTCTCATACACACACAATCTACAATATTTATACACAATCTTTGCTATCTACAATAGCAAAACTAAGAATGATTTTTAAACACCTCAAAATACACAATCCAATATGCTAATAGATTTATATAGTCTGGTCAGACACAGACAGAACTAAAGTCAAAGGTAATTGTCAAAAATAGCAGAAAGCATATTCTGTGCAGTATGGGAATCAGTTTATGTGACAGGGTGTTATAGTTACATGACCTCAAATTGTACTAACTCACCCAGCGCATGAGGAATGAGATGAAGGAATGCATCTCCAAGCAAACCACCAGATGCGAAACTCAAGAGCACTTTGAGTAGTTTCTGGTGCTGGTCCGTGTTTGACTGCACTGGAATGAGGAAAAGGATGAGGAAGGGCGCAGCACTGATGAGCAGGGTGGCTCCAATTGCCTAAAACCAGTAAAAAGAAAAAGTCTTAAAGCCATGGTTGTTTTCCAAGCTACAGACCCCTGGAGGTTAAAAAGGTACTGCAGAAGCAGGTCTATAGACTGCTATATAATGCAAAAAAAAAAAAAAATCTTTGAAATAAACAGAATATTAACACCCTTTTTCATGATTAAACAAATGCTTAACCTGTTAAGCTGCAACGCCACTTTTGAAAAATCCCCAGAAATGACATACCCAAACTTAAACAGATACAGTTCATGAACCCTTTGTACTAAAAGCACAAGTATGATCTCATTTGAAAGCTGACACCTGGCAGTTTATTGTAAATGTAGAATTAATTATTGTCATAATGAAAAAAATTGTTATAAATAGCTTCAAAGTTTTGTAAAGTTATTAGAAATTAATTTTTATGAAACATCCTCATGAAAATAAAATTGAAGTTGGCACTGGAGCAATCTAGAAATGCACTACAGCTAAGGCCACATGTCTAAACATTTTATATTTAAAATCTGAAGATAATAAGTCCAAAACTCTGTATTTAGTTAAATGTTTTTCAAGACCATGTCAATGACTTTATTTTGATTTGCTACTTTAAAATGCTACTGATGTTTATTGCCATCTTCTAAACATCAATTCAGTATATTGTCTCTATTGTTTTGTGGTGCAAACGAGCCCCATTCAGTCTCAGTCTCCCCCTGCACACATTCACACCTCTCCAGCCTGGTTATGGCTCGAAATATGCATTTCTTTTGTCTGCATTATAGTTACTAACGACTGGCTATTCACAGGCTATTCATAGGGTTTCAATCCCTAATTTCTTTTATCAAAGTTCTCACTTAACATTTAAAAACTGGATCAAATGCCCTGCTTGAATTTCAGTAAGCATATTTAGAAAAAAAACATAAAAGGATAACTGCTATATGTGGCAGGTGCACCTAGGGCTAGCTAGCATGTTAGCTTAGCACACCATCAATACACGACAATTTATGAGATTAAAACCATGTTTGTGCTCCAAACTTAATTTATAACGCAAGTCGAGTGTTTTAAATAATCTTCTGTGATATAATTTCGCTTCAGATAAAAAAATCAGACAGAAAATATATATATATATTTTATTCTGCACAATGATAAAGTCTATATCGATTAGCATTACATTATAAATATAATCTATTATTATGGAAATACCTGACATTACTCGAAGAACACAGGTAAACCAAATATCATTTCAATCATGTTTATTGTCTTCAAAACATGTTACAGCGATCTCTGATAGCTTTGAATGTGTTCGAGACTTCCTGGAATGTCACATGATCATGCCTCTTCTTCATGTTCTATATATGGACTATTATTGTGCATGTAGCGCCCTCAGGCTGTTGGTATGGATTGAAAACACAATATATCACAGTATCCAGCGCTCATGATTACATCGACGCATTTGGGCATAAATTCAATAAATATTCCTGTCTATAGAAATCTGATGAAAACCTATGAAAATATATCAATATTTCTCCAAATCTGCACATTTTTGAGCTAAAGCCCTGAGGGACGTTGTTTTGTGTATCGCTGTCATGGCGACAGCACGGGAGTTTTTTATGAATGAAAGCGGTTGACGCGCATAATTCATATTAAAGGTATCGACTCATTTTTTCATTTCATAACTCCTGACACAAATTAAGACATAACTGTCACTATAAGTTTTTCAGAATACAATAGTGGTCAAATACTGAAACTTGAGTCTTATATCTTTTTAATGATGTATAGTTTGTCAATGTATAACATTAAATCTGATAGTAATTTTTAACTAAATAAAAAAAAAAAAACGCTTCAGTGCGCCGACGCACTGGTGAAGCTTAACAGGTTAAGATTGTATTGCAGTCAACTGCATTGACACCATTGTAAGAGAACTGAAGTGAGCTGGACGATGACATCACTGTTTTCTCCAGAGCTGCTATATAGAACTAAATTAACAACTAATGATATTTACAACCGAAATGAATCAACATTGAACTTACTTAAGCTGGACAATGACACTGTTTTCTTATAGAGCTGCTGAACTGCCGGAAAAAAACTGTTGCATTATTTTCCTGTTATCACTGTTAAACTGCTATAAAACAATCTGTATTGTAAAAAGCGCTAGGCCTATATAAATAAAGGTGACTTGACTTTATTCAATTTTGGCAAAACAAAAAAACACGTTTACTTTCATAAGCCATCACATATTTTAGAGCTTTCGTGGTAATGTCTTAAGTGAGAACGAGAAGTTTAAAGGTTGTATCAGGTGGGTGTTGTGAGGTTTTGCGCTCGTGCACGGCTGCCTATGACAGCTGCACGCGAGAACCTCACAACACCCACCCCGTCAGTGATTGGTTGGAACACTATTTATTTTGGTTTTGAGTGGTGGTGAAACCAACTGTTTTTGTGTGCAGATCTCAGAGCCTAGGCTGCCTACAGAGAAGCATTTTTTTGACGGCATGCTTATGGGGCGGGTAGCTAGCGGATCGTTAGGAAAGATTAGATGAATGTGATCATTTATGTTTGGGCCTGAAATCGCTGATACAACCTTTAAAGCTTACAGGCTTCCGTACATCGTACGCTTGCAGCCTCTTCTGGAATTTCTAACAGTTGGATTCTCTCAAGTCTGCATTCGATTCATCCTCGATATAAAGAAAATCCTCTGTGCTTGCGTTCTTAAGTATTGTGACTGAACTTCAATAGTTGTTGACGTAAGCTGCATCCCAATTCAGAGGCTGCATCCTTCAAAGGACTTGGACTTCAAAGCCAACTCTTCAAAGGCCACGAAGGTAGGACCGAGCTTTTGTTAAAGGGGTCATATAATGATACATGCACTTTTACAAGCTGATTGTACTGAAATGTGTGTTGGCAGTGCCTGTACACAACCATCATAAAATGATAAAAATCCATCCAGTGTTTTTTTTTTTAATCTTATATGTTTTCCCCCATCTCAAATTAAGCTGTTGAATTTGTGACGTCACAAAATCAACGCTCCTCCCACGATTGTTGATTGACAGCAGCGTTTCAACACAGACCCACCCTCGCTCGTGAGCGAGCTGTCAATCATAGTCCACGCTGACCGGCGCGGTCATTGTTGATACGCTGGAGCACTGTCTATGAGCAGAATGGCGTCTAAGCGATTGTGGTGTTCTGTTCTTGGGTGTAATAAGGAACACAGCAGTCATTTTGATGTTCCTAAATCTGAACCGCTGAAGACGCAGTGGCTGAGTTTGTTTTCGAAGGGAATATTCCCCACGATCAACATCAATGCTTTCATGTTTGCGCGAATCATTTCACACACCAGACTGCTTTACAAACGAGGGTCAGTAACGTTATAAAGCTGGTTTTGCTAAGAAGCTGCTCCTAAAAAAAGGATCGGTACCAACTATTTGTGTTCCTGCTGCACCTCCAGAATAACTGAAGTGAGTGTAACGTTTTAATAACCTTTATATTAATATTTATATTAATCTTTGCAAATCGCTTGCTGCACGCTTCACAATGAATGCGGCTGTTTACACAGGGTACATTACGGCATGTTTTCTATGTACGACGTTCTCAACATAATTCATAATCCCACGTTTATAATGAACAATGCGTTATGGTTATTGTGTTATTGTGTAACAAACGGTGTAGAACAGAGGGGCGGGGTGAGCAAAGCTCATTATCATTTAAAGACACATGCACTTAAACGGCATGCTGAAAACAGAGCTGTTTTTGACCAGGTAAAATGAGTGTTTTCTTACAATACTAATGAGAATTTTTAATTAAAGTACATTACAGACTTTTAATTTAGACCCTAAAGAATCATATTAGCTTGTACAAAAATGGCATTATATGATCCCTTTAAATGGGACAGTCTAGCCTTGTCTCCTAGCAACTCTAACAGCTGCCATTGATGAGCGGCAGTAACATTTGAACTGGACTTTTTATATTCAACTGCCTAAATATTTTACCCTTGGTGCATTTATGCAAACAATAAAGAGCATAAACTATTTAAAAATGCATCTAGAAAGATATAAATCAACATTTGAACCACTTTGTAGTGGTACACTGTTAAAAATTGCTGTAAAAATACAGCCAATTTCCAACAGTAAAATACTGTTATTTCAATAAACAGCTAAATTTTGTAAATTTACAGCTAATGGTCTTTAAATTAAGCACTTGCAGTAAATTTACAGCATTTAACAGTAAACTGGTTTATTTCTGTGAAAAACGGTCGCACGCTGTAAAAAAGCAGCAATGGGGGCGGGGCTACTTCAACACGACATGAGGCACGAGCTCTCTCGTCTCGTCTGCAGAAAGCGGTCAACGGCATCTCTTCAAAACTCTTACCGTCTGCGTCTAAAGACGGCAATTGTTCAAGTTAAGTTTATTTCTTTGTTGTTATTTTACTATGTTGCACTCAACTTCGCCTTTTTTTGACTGTACCAACGTTAAAGGTATAGTGGAGGATTTTTCAGAATTTTAGAAAAGAACCGCCCTCTCCACTTGCACATGCGCAACACTCTACCTGCTCCCGAGAGAGAACGCCTATTAATCGTGTGCAAGAGAGCATGCCCAGTTCTCCTCGTGCATGCTCTGTTTACAATTTGCTGTCGGCATCGCTCATACATGCTTACTTGCAAGCATGTATGACGGCCTTACGTAAACATATCAACAGAATGATTGACAATTAGGAGGACCAATAGTCTTGATGAACCACCCGGAAAAAGAAAATCCTCCACTATAGAGCTGGTAAGTCCCGCCCATCCGTAAAACCCCACTGGACCTCTAGATTGAAAAATCATCAATGCAAGTGAATGTGAGAAAATAATTATTTTCTGGTCCCGTTTGAATTTTGCCATGAATGTGAACATATGTTGTCTGTGAATTTTTAATATAATTTTTCGTGTGAAGAATGCTACAATTTAGCGGGTAGAAGTTTGATACGGTTGTGTGAGAGCACTTTGTGGACTACAACTCTTCGCTGCTTTCAGACGGGAATCTGAAGAAAGAACAGCCCATTTGGTTTGAATGGTGACATTTGGGTACAAAACACACAGGCATCTCGATCTGTCTCCATAGATTATCGCAGCATTAGCACCGTTATTTGACAAGTGGAGGGAAAATGTGTTATGGGGTGACGTCACATAGGCGACATGTAGTCTTTCTCGTTATGTCTTTTCCACAACTGCTAGCCAAAGAATCATACAATATACTGTCAAACTCGTAACATGAAAAATTATATAAAAAAATTCACAGACAACATATGTTCACATTCATGGCACAATTCAAATGGGACCAGAAAATAATTATTTTCTCACATTCACTTGCATTGATGATTTTTCAATCTAGAGGTCCAGTGGGGTTTTACGGATGGGCGGGACTTACCAGCTCTATACCTTTAAGTTACTTGGCGCGAATCGCGTGTTTGCAGCCAGATAGATCGTTTTTGGGTGAGGCATTTCACTAGTCAGTGTTCTTCATCAGATTATAACTCTAGGTTTGGGAATAATTGATGAAGGGCTGCTGAATTATTTGAAAAATAATGCACATACGAGGTTGTAATGCAGGCAGCCACGACTCGAAGTGCAATTTAACGGCTCGTCATCTTTATTCCTCCTCGGCGACCACACCTCAAGGTATTTCTTATTATCAGATACCAAGCCTCAGTTGCTAATTCAAAACGTCATTAGAGCTAACAGATAAGTGATTCAAGAACAGCGACATTACAATGCAACTGAGAAATGGTACGCTTTTTAATTTTAAAACTATTTTATTAATAAATTTACGCACTCAATCACTTAATTATTCACTCCTCTCTGGCTAACTGGAAAATCAGTTCCTTTTACACACAGCTAAACTGTCATGTTTTGGCCCCCGTTTCTGTTAGGATGATATTTTGTTGTTTTCTCTACGGTAACAAACCTACACCCTCATTTATTTACTTAAAGGGATAGTTCACTCAAAAATTAAAATTCTGTCATTAATTACTCAACCTCATGTCATTCCAAACCAGTACGACCTTCGTTCATCTTCGGAACCCAAATTAAGATATTTTTGATGAAATCCGATGGCTCAGGGCGGGGGCTCCATTGACAGCTATTTT
Source organism: Squalius cephalus (assembly GCF_949319135.1). Classification (NCBI taxonomy): domain Eukaryota; kingdom Metazoa; phylum Chordata; class Actinopteri; order Cypriniformes; family Leuciscidae; genus Squalius; species Squalius cephalus. The sequence goes on from NC_137129.1 coordinate 23,192,074, forward strand.
ATTAACACTTTTAAGGCCCAGAAATGTAGGAAAGACATCGTTAAAATAGTCCATGTGACTACAAGGTCATGCATGTGCCGTGGTGCTCTTGTGAACGTGGGTCGGAGACTGATACAAAAGAGAAGAAATTGTTGAAGAAAGTCGTTATTTTGTTTGTTTTTGTGCACAAAATGTATTTTCGGCACTTCATAAAATTAAGGTTGAACCACTGTAGTCACATGGACTATTTTAACAATGTCTTACCTACCATTCTGGGCCTTCAAAGTGTTAATTAAATAGCTGTTCATTTTTTTTAATCCAAAATATCTTAAGTTGTGTTACAAAGATGAACAAAGGTCTTACGGGTTTGGACCGACATGAGAGTGAGTAATTAACCCCCTGGGGTCAGCGGTATCGCCGGCGATACCAGCTAGCTTTTTTTCTTATCAGTTAAAAAGAAATTAATTTTGCTCTGTTGACTTTGATATTACAAACAAGTTTCATACATCAATCGATTCTGTTAAATGTGTATTATTTTTGTGTATACTCACAATAAAAACAAAGTGTTGTGCTTTTTGCCAAATAAAGAAAAATAAAGTGATGCGAGTTCTGCCTTCTCTCTGTCAGTGTAGTCCATTCTGAAACGCGTCCGAAAATGAACTGTAACTCAGCGAATACTCAGTCAAACAGACATACAGACACACAGGCATCTCTTCTTTTAAATGAAGTAATTTATATAAAAAACAAATATTCTCATCTTGTGAAATCTGTATTAAAAGAGAGCGATTCCAGTCGAGCTCATTACAGCTCATTCAAATGTAATGTGACTCCGCCCACGGAGAGCGCGCGCTATTCAAACGCAAATGTCTGAGGCAATCCACGGCGCAAACATATGAACGCCCCCCATATCAGCTCGAGAAAACACAAGTTTATTCAAATCATTACTTGTTTACACCGTCTCGCAGCGCTGTGAGGAATAATAATAATGGAAAATGTCCCTCAGAAGTGCGGGTATTTCGAGGAGCAAGGATCCGACTGAGCTGAGGAATACTGTAAGTTTTTTTCCTTCTCACGTGAATAGGGTTTCTGTTTATGAATGAATGAACAGCAGAGATGCGCGCTGTTTACCACAGCTCGCAAAAAGACAGTTTAAATTTAAATCGCGTGTGTGAATGAATGATGATGTTTTAGCAAACTGTATTGCTATACTGAGATGAGTAAAAATCGACTGAAATATGTTGAAATAAAATGTAGGCTATTTGTATAAGCAACGTATTAAACTGCAAATTAACATTTAGGCCTATATGCCCTAATATTTCATAAAAACAACGTTACAGTCAGGCGAAATATGAAAGACAACATTTTGTTGACTAGATTTGGGTACAGTTTTTACTGTAGAATATACTGCCACATCAAATAAGCTTTTGTTTAGCAATTTCTGCTCATATGTTCTATATATATATATATTTCACGCGACACGCAAGCGTCTTGGAAGCGTTTCCATGCAAAATTGAATAGGAAAATCTGTTTATATGTCATTTTGACACAAATACATATTAATAAATGTCATTTGATGTTTAAAAGTGTCTAGGTTTTGACATAAATGCAAATATAAATGTAATTTTACAAAATATTATTGATTTTCAAATACTGCTGTATTGAATGAACAGCTTTTAGCAAACTCTAGGCTATTGCTATACTGAGATGAGGAATATATACTGTATGTGTTTTGTCAAAAATAAAGTCATCAACTAACTAATAAATCCTTTACTTTGAAATACGTATGATAAAATGTATACTTTAGTTTTGAAAGACGTTGACTAGTTTTGAATAGATTATAAAGTTTTTACTGTACAATAGACTGCCACATCAAATAAACTTTTGTTTGCCAATTTTGCTCATATGTTAAATATAGTATGTTTTGTCAAAAATAAAGTCATCAAATAATACGTTTTGTATACTTTAGTTTTTACAAAGAAAGATTACACTTGAATTGTTGTTGTAATTGTAACCTTTTTAATAAAAAATATATATTTACAAGGTAGATGTAAACAAACTATTAAAAGGTAAATTTTTTTTTTCTTTAAATAATTTGTATTGTGTTTTATTGGTGACAAATTTGGGGAGAGGATAAATATTCCAAAACTGAAAATACAGTATGAGAATTAACTGCACAATTACTAGACATGTTTACCTTGGATATTATACAATTTGCAAGCACAATTTGTGTAAAAATAAAAAAAATTGCGATGCTTCCAACTGTGAACCAATTTGGTAGTGTGTGTATATATATATATATATATGCCATCTGAAAATGCCATCTGAAATTTTCTTCTAGAATGATCATTTTTATGAAGCTTGTATATTTAAGTTAGCTATAGGTGACACACCTGAATGAATGGCTCATTAAGTATGCAGGGACATTGTCTCATCAGGTGTGAACTACTAAATATGCATGATGCTGTTGGATCGTTTACGCCCCATCCGCATATTGGCTTTCCAAACTAAAAGTGTTTCACAAAACTTGTATCATTTTATGTGAATGATTAGGCAGGATGATTTTCACATCATTTTGAAGAAAAAACTCTAGGCGACGACATCCATTAGTCAAAAGTCTTATTTACACATATTTAGTATGTGTTTTGTGGCCTTATTTCAGAAACTTTCATTTTTAGTTTTTTCAATAACCATGCATAAACATTATTCTCTCAAAAATGAAAACATGTACATACATGTGCTCACATATTATGGTAGTCCTGTTTGTGCTAAATAGAGTGTAATATTTTTTTTGCCATTGATATGTTTATAAGCAACTGAAAAAAGCACAAATGTCAGGGCATGTCAGAACATCTCAAGGACCCCAAAAACACCCCAGACCCCAGAGGGTTAATGACAGAATTTTCATTTTTGGGTGAACTACCCCTTTAAGTTTCTAACTGCGTTCATCTACTAAACCGTTAATTTTATGTTTAATTTAAAAGTGTGTGCAATGTTATTTATAAGTATCGTTTGCCATGTGCTATATATAATCACTAACATTTTTTTTTTTTTTTTCTCAGACCTGGGTGTGTTGACCAGTTTCAACAGACATCTTGCCAGATCTATCTAAAGTGGGTGTAACGTGTTTGCGGTTTTATTTATTTATTTATTTTTTGGTCTCTTAAGGTTAATTCACTCACTAGTTCCTCTCATTGGGCTGGGCAATTTACACTTTTCTCTTAGGCAGGGGCGGAGCTACGTGGTGGCCAGGGGGGGCCACGGCCACCACTGGTCAAGGCTCGGCCCCCCTGCCGGCCCCCCCAAACTCACGGCCCCACCCCCAGTCTGAGGAGGGGGAAAATAAATTTAATTTAAAGAAAAAAACCCTCCTGAGTTTAAATAAATACTCAGAAATAAATACTCGACCCCCGCCGAGTGAACAGGAGGGCGCGAGGGGCGGATTCGCTTTCTGTACGTAAGAAAGCTCATCTGCCGCCAGAGCCGGGATTCGAACACGGGTCTCTGGCGCTAAAAAGCTTAGATTTCACCACTGAGCCACAGGGAAAGATACATAATTATACCGTTAGAGTGAGTATAGAAGAGAGCGTCATACTTTGTGTCGGCGTTTATTTGTAGGTGTGCATGCTTTGTTTATAACAGATTAAAACACTCTATTTCCACCTTTCGCCGATGAGTGACGCAGATTTGAAAACTCACTCAGCAAACAAACAAAAAGACAATTATGAAAAATAAATTGAATATTGCACTTAAAATGCCATGGTTTACATAAATAAATTATCGCCTAAAAATGACAATTCATATTGTGTCTTTCTGTCATTTGCACTAAAAAAATCCCCGTCTCATGCACTAGCGGCGCCAGGATTTTGATTGTAGGTGGGCCTCCAGAAAACTGGATGGGCCAGTTAAAATAAGCCAAAAAAAAAAAAAAAAAAAAAACGGGTTTCCCTTCATCTCCGTTTCAGCGCTTTTCTGCGGCACTGAGGACAGCGACTCATACCTGAATTTAATGCGTAATTAGCACAGGTAAAAAAGAAAAGAAAAACTTAAACAGGAATTTTTTGTTGCTTTTAAAAAAAAAAAATACAATTTCATTTAATGTATTGTTTAATAAAATTATAGGCCTATTATTTTTAGTTTATTAACAGCAGCAACAGCTGTAAAGATGAAGTTGTCGATCGTCAACTCCGTGAACGCGCCTATAGAGAGAAATGCACATCATGGATTGCATAATCAGAGAGTAGGCCTAGCCTTTTTCTTTTCGTTTTAAATTGTTAAAAATACATTTCAAGCTTTAAGATAGATTTCATGTCTGTGAGGCATATGCTGAGTTTCGTTAAGTTAGGATGAGATGCGCTCCTGTTCACGAGCAATGCAAGTGACCGCGCGGGCGCGCCTCTTATATTGTCTCCTATTTGCTTCATTAAATACAGGCAATTTGTTGATAAAAAAAATATTAAAATTAAGATACAATTTATACAAAACGAAATTCACTTAAAAAAGAGCTTTCGAACTTCATTAAGTGGTCAAAATCATGTCTGACCCGCTCCATGTCTCTCGATATTGAATATCCTATCTTACTCGTGCGGTTCACTTTTCATAATCAACTTAGATGAAAAAATAACATTCTAATATTTTAACAAATATGAAACTAAATGAGTTTGATGGCTACAACACATATAGTAGGCCTACAGATGTTAAGGTCCCTACGCAGAGGAAACACTGAATTTCGATCTCACCGGTGTGAGTAGAACGTGATCAACTGCTAAATTCAAACTGTGCTTTTTTTTTCCCAACTAACGTGATCATTATAAAGGCGATTCAATGCTTTAGCTAACAAATGTGTGAATATTTTGTATATTTACATCAGTATGTATTGAGTGGTTGTGGTCGTGTGACAACACGTCACCATGGAAACAAAGTGATACGATCTATAACGGTCGCCTTGAAAAGCTTACGCTTGGGAGCAGCTGATTTTTTTTTAAACTTAACCAAGTGTGTGAAAAGGTTAAATATAAATGAATGTTAGGTGGATTATTAAATTATGAAAAGTTCAAAACTGCTATTGTGGCTTCAATCTGGCAAGAAAAGTTTGGATCAGGAGGAGAATGTTTCAAATACAAGAACTGAAGAGGATGAGAGTGAACCAAGCACTAGTGCTGCTAACAACACAACAGTGGCAACTTTGAAAGCGCCGGTGAAGGCAGCAGCAGCAAACGCTACAAAACAGTGAGAAATTATGATGAGATTTTATACATTTTTTTAAAAATTACCTGTGTAACAGTGCACACAGTGCAGTGTTGATGTTAAAACTGTGTTGTTACAATGTTTAAAGTGGCTGACAACAATACATATTCTTATTATAAATAAAACTGCCTGTTTTTTTTAGCTGTGCATAACTGTAGCTGAATAGTTAGGCCTACTACGCTACTGTATTTTAATATTGATCATTATGGTGGTACTTGGAGAGCCAAATATTTTCTGAGGTGGTAGTCTACTTGGTGTAAAAAGTGTGAGAACCACTGATCTAAGCACCCATCCCAATAACATGGATTATCAATAAGACATTATTAGTGTCCATAAGGAAGTTCAATCCATTGTTTATGGCCTGACGAGCCGCGGGAAAACCGCTACTCAGAGTGAGTTTTAAAATAGTAGTTTTTGACAATCAAGTGCCACCCCAAATAAAAGACTGGCCCAAGCTGGCCCCCCCAGAAATAATGTCCTGGCTACGCCCCTGCTCTTAGGCATTGTTTTATCCCCTTAAAGGAGAACTCCAGGCAATTTTTAAGTTAATCTTGATTGTTATACCTTTGTGAGTACTGTCTATATATAAAAAAAAAAAACGAACCGGATTGATGCTTGCAACACGGAGCTGCTACAGCTAATGCCCAGAGCTCCCACTCAGCTAAAACGGCAGTTATGGGGGCATATACATAAAGAGTGTCTTTGTGCCTCTTAACAGACACAAAATGCAATTAAAATTTACCTTTTTCCGGCTACAACTGAGTTCTAGGGAATATACGAATAATCGTTCGGTGGGTTGGTATTCGATTTAAAAATTTGACATTCGAATATTCAGGGTTTTTTTGTTGTTTTTTTTCGCACCTGGGATCCCCCGCGAAACGGTTCTCATTCGCGCTTGAATAAGGCCGGCGACACACTGGCTGCGTGGCGTGTCCATTTCAATTCGGCTCCATGTTAACAGGTTGGAGTTTGCACACTGTCTGCGTGAGACACGCGTCTCAGGCGCGGCTCGAGCCACGCGGAAAACGCCTAGAGAATCGACGCCTAGTGTTCCAGCAACGGTAGTGTTCTCTGGCTAGAACGCAGAACAGCGGAGTTTGTGTGGACCGAAGTGCATGCCTGAGTTTGTGTTTTGGGTTAAGCTGCGTTGCTTTGACATTGTGGAAAATAGAATAATAGAAACAAAATGTATTAGCTTTTTAACTCGTTATTATCAATCTAAATTAATCTCGTTTTTAATTTAACTTAATTTAGTTTTTCTTTATTTAAATTTCGTTTTTCTTTATTTAAATTTCGTTTTTTCTTTATTTAAATTTCGTTTTTCTTTATTTAAATTTCGTTTTTTCTTTATTTAAATTTAGTTTATTTTTTTATTTAAATTTCGTTTTTCTTTATTTAAATTTCGTTTTTTTTTTCATTTAAATCTACCCTTTACTGTGTCAGTAATTTGTTAGTCAGAAAAATATTAGACTACCTTAAAAGTATTGCTTAATTTAACAGACCTGTGTGTGTGCGTTTTATATCACTAGTGCAGTGTCCGTTTTCGGAGAATATAAGCCCTGCCCGCGTGAGGCGTGCCGCTTCCCGCTCGCGCTGTTCTGTAGTTTACTAAAAGTTTAAATTCTGAATGTGTCCATTATATTGCACCAAATGCGACACTGCACTCCCGTGTGAAGTCGATTGGATGAACGGTTCTCGAAATAATAATAATGCAAACGGGCAGACAGACGCATAGAGATTCCTGCCTTTATTAGAGAGAAGAATATGTTCTGCCCCCTCTCTCCGAAGCTTCGAATATTCGATGTTCATTACTACCGAAGCTTCGAAGCTCAAAAAATGGTATTCGGACCAGCCCTACTGAGTTCCCACGGAACTTCAGTGCGAGACTACAGCTAGCCGTCTAAAACACTATTTAGGTGAATTTAAACAATGGCTAAGTTGCTAAACGCACCTTGTTGTCATGTAAGGGCCCTGTTCATGTTGGACAGACATTTTAATTACATTTTGTGTCTGTTAAGAGGCACAAAGACACTCTTTATGCATATGCCCCCATAACTGCAGTTTTAGCTGAGTGGGAGCTCTGGGCATTAGCTGTAGCAGCTCCGTGTTGCAAGCACCAATCCGGTTCGTTTTTTTTTTCTATAGACAGTACTCACAAAGGTATAACGATCAAGATTGACTTAAAAATTGTCCAGAGTTCTCCTTTAAAACTGTTATCATAATGTTTAAAAATATAATGCAGCATCATTTCAAAAATAAAGATTCTCATTATTTATTTACCCAGATGCCATCCAAGGTGTATATGACTTTCTTCATCAGAACAGAAATGCATATATTTAATCTGGAGGAAATTCAAGCTCTGTAAAGATGCATACAATGCAAGAAAATGGGTTCCAGCATTGTGATTAATGTAAGAAACTAATCAATAAGTAAAACATTCTCTACTTTAAACTAGTGCTTCTGACCAGGGCTCTGATACCGTTTGAAATATCAGATTTTTCATATGAAGTTCATTCTTCTGTTTGCAATCAAAGCATCGTTTTTTACTCACATGAACATGCCAACATACTTGCGTTGCACAGCTACGCAATGAATTAAGTGCAGACAGGAAGAGCTTTTTTGTTAAATCTTTATTTGTTTTGTTTACACCTATTGTTTTGCTACATAAGATATTAATTGATCAGGTTCATGCATTACTTTTGGACTTTCCAAATGAGTCTTTCATTTTCATGGTATGCATCTAAAGATTTTGAATTTCTTTCTAAAAATGTTTCTGTTCTGCAGAAGAAATGCAGTTGTGCACATCTGGGATTGTATCAGGGTAAAAGAATCATGAGAATTACTTTTTTTGGACAAAACCCTCTGGGAGTCACACTTGTTATCTTCGAACACCAGAGTTAAAGGATTTGTTTTTGTTAAAGCAAGTGCTATTTTCCTTTTTAACTTAGGCTACTGTTTGTATTTATGCTGAGATTCCGTTTGGGTCAGTTTCAGCCAATTTGTAAATGCCTATTTTTTGCTTGTGTTTTAATAAATAGAAAATGATGTACCATAATCTAGTTCTTCAGTATTTATTTTCTCTCCATCTTGTGAAAAATAGTTTGATATGTCGGTATACATTACTACATATACTAGAAATGTTAATTATGTATTATTCTTTTATGTATTGTAGAATTATTGCTGTAACCATTGCTGCAAGTACAATTTAAAACTGTATTGAAATGGTAGAATTACGGCAAATGGCTGGAACCACAGCTGCCAGTACTTACTGTGAAATTACAGCATTGTTGAAACCATAAAATTGCGGTAAAGCACTGGAACCACAGCTGCCAGAATTTTACTGTAAATTTACGGGTGAATTTTTTACAGTGTACGACTGACACATTGCGGCAACATGCCGGGTGCATTTGTTATGCAGAAGACGGTTCAGTAAACGTACATTTGAATCTACACTATGCATTTCAGTGTCTTTAACAGTTTGGTAGAACATCACACTGGCAACTAGAATAAAAATCTATGTGCAGGAACTGTGACAACATTGACGCTGACAAGCTCAAACAGTAAGACGATAACATGCCAGTTACCCTGCACTGATTCCCAGCATTTGATATAGAAAGTGAACCACACTGTGTCGAACTTCATTGGATCAAATGGGTGCAAATATTCGACAACTATGTTACTGCAATGAACATTAGTGGCGAAACGAGACTTGAGGCCCTTCTGCTGCATCTGTCTGGAGAAAAGGTAGATGGCATATGACACGCTTGCTGAAGCAGCAGATAAAAACGCAGATGTAAAGACTAAGTTTACCAACCATTTTGCACCAAAGAAAAACATGCAATATGAAGTGTATGTATTCAGAAATGCAACACAACAGCCAGGAGAAAATCTAGACACATTCCACACAGGACTTAAAAATGAAAATTCTGTCACCATTTACTCACCCTCAAGTTGTTCCAAACCTGTATAAATTTCATTGTTCTGTTTAGGGCTGCAACAACTAATCGATAAAATCGATAATAATCGATTATGAAAATCGTTGTCAACGAATGTCATTGTCGATTAGTTGGTCTGCTCACGTCACGGGGAGCGTTACTGATGACGTCACTTTCATGACAACGCAGTCACGCGAAATGGCAGAGAGTAATCGGAGAGAATATCAGCACGGCAAGCAAAAACTGTATATTCTCATTATATGAAGATGTGAAAATGGTATAGTCTAGTTTAATTCAATACTACTGTGTGTGTAAACAGCTTTGTTTACTAACTTCGGGACAGTCACACTAGATCTATTTTGCATCGAGCATCAGGTTGCGCAATCAGTTCGCTCGCAACATAAGTGATGGATTAAAATAGCGCTACCGCAGAAATAGGTTAAATTAAATGGTATTTACAAAGTGAAGCACTAAATATAAAGGCAGTTAATAACAGCAGCAGTAAAATATTGTTTTTTAGTCACTGTAGTCAGTGGTTTTCAGCGAATGCTTGTGCAGTAATACATAATTTTTCCTGTACTTTTAATCAAGCCTGTTGTCAGCTGCGTACCTCCATTCCGCTCTCTTTTTATAGCATTTGTCTACTATGTAAGGGATAATCCCGCTTATTACATGGCTACCCACCAAATAAATCAATAGTTTTACACAAAATATTGATTTAAAAAGGAGTTTATTTATTTAAAAATTATTATATTGCTTCCGCTAAAGAAAATAGTCCGTTCCGTCTCTACGGTTAGAATCCTGCGTCCATAGCAACGCTCTGTTTATCTGGTGTGTTATACTTCGCAGCGGTCTGTTATCAAGAAATAACAGATCGCATTCTACATTGGAATTCAAAATCTGCTGCTTAATATCTTATTACAAACATGTTTGTGTCCTAATTTCATAATGTGAAGTTTATATGAGCAGCGCAACTCAATATTTTGTTTTGTTTATTTATATTTTGGATATTTAAAGAAGTTTTACTGTTTAAAAACTGGACAAACTTTTGTGTTTGGGGTTTAAAATGTAAAAATTAAAGATTATATTAGTAAAACTCAATGTGTGGCTTTTGCACTTTTTAAAGTACACTTTTACACATAAATACCCTGATTTAGGGTTTTATTTAGTTATAAACAAAAATCAAATTGAATTTTTAAAAAAACCTATCCGATTAATCGATTAATCGAAAAAATAATCGTCTGATTAATCGATTATCAAAATAATCGTTAGTTGCAGCCCTAGTTCTGTTGAACAAAAAGGAATATATTTTGAAGAATGTTGGTAACCAAACAGATCTTGGTTCCAAGATCTGCTTGGTTACAAATAGGGATGCACCGATACCACTTTTTCCAGAATTAACATTAAAACATTGTTTGATTAACATTAAAATACAGCAACAGGTTTATTAAACTGCTGCCCCTTTAAGACAGAACGCACAGACCCCTTTTGAATATACTGCCTACGTTCACTTGAGATAATCGACTTTGTTTTACTGGGATACTCGCCAAGACAGGCGTTTTTACATAAACTTGTGTGAATTTGATCGTACAAACGCAAGACGTGAAAGACAATTCAATTCAGTATTCGCTCGCTGTCTATCAAGACGTTGGTTTTCGGAGCGGTCGCTTTGGATGTTTCGTTCATGGAACTTCTTGACCTGCAAACGTCCTGTAGTAATGTAGGGAACCACCCATTATACATAAATCAGGTAGCAGTTCAACAGTTCTCGCTCTCGTCAGTTAACGTTAATAAGCTACATGCCTCGTTTTACTTACTTTGCCATTGACATCCAACTGAACTACAAACTTTCCACTGACGTCTGTGAAAAAGGGATGCGCTTGCCCAGCTTGCACGCGTCTGTGCCGCTGCGTGTTTTTCTCTTATCAGCTCGCCCAAAAGCGAGATTTTGTGTCAACATGCAGCAAGCTAACATGGCTATCAATCGTGAACACCACCTCAGGCTTGCTGTGATAGTACTGGGTTACATCACTTGCCCACCGCGGCAGCGTTGTTTATCTTTTTCATAGTAATAAAAAAAACATTTAATTCAGTTAGATAACAGAAATAAACGTGTCTGCTCAATTCATTGTGAACAAGTGTAACAACAGCACAGATCAGCAGCAGGAGTCAGATTTCACCTCACTTCGCCCATTTCGCCTCACTGACAAGACGATGGCGGAAGATTTGGTTTCAAAGCAAAGTGGAAAAGCGCCTCTTTAAGCGAGTTTGTCATAGTACTGTTTTGTTTTTGTTTTATTAAGAATAATAATGAACCCACTAGAGCTGCACTATTCAGGCTAAAATGAGTATCACAATTTTTTTGCTTGGAATAAAGATCTTGTAATAAAGCTTTATTATTTTAAAGATCTAGAAATCCTGAACATTATGTTACCAAACAAGATAGAAATAAAATAAGACATAATACTCTTGCTTCAGTCAAATAAATTAAATAAATGCAGTAAACAAAAAGAATGTAATATTTAAATAAATAAAAAATGACAATTAAACATTGACAACATTCAAAGGGATTATGCCAGGCTAGACCTATTAAATATTCTTAGCAAGAAACACTAGCCTATCAACATTTTTGGGTATGGTGTTGCGTTGAATAGCGTTGCTTTCATAGACGTTTGTTTCGTCTGGCCGCTGGTACTTTGTGATTGAGCAGTTTCATTTTAACCATCTCATACTGTAGTTTAAGATAAGTTTTTAATTGAAAAGTTTTATAATAGCTTTGCTTTTCATTTATTACTTGAAGGTCACTTGAAGTTTTTCGATAGCTACTACATTAAAAACTACTAGCCTAACTGATAAAGTTCACATTATTATTATTTATTATTTAAAACAAGTGAACAGTCAGTAATAAAATAAGAACAAATATAAAAATAAAAAATAAAAAATAAACAAGCAGAGATGAATACTAAATAACAAAAAGTTTACAGAGTCTAACAATATATTCAGGTACAAAAATGAATAATTAAGCCTAAATGTAAATTTGTTCACTGTATAAATTAAATATAGTTTAATCTTCATTAAAGCTGTATTTCAGTGTTTTATTTATATCAATGACACAGAAAACAGAATATATATATATATATATATATATATATAAAACATATATATATCCGTATAACATATAGATATACATCCGACAAACATCCGTTTCTTTCTCAGCTGTTCACATATGACATAAACGAGAGAATACTTGTCGAGATGACAATTTTGTGTTTATGTGTCCATTTAAGGGTAAGGAAATGCGAAAGAGGAATCAATTCTGCATTCGAGCGCTGTCTGACACGCCTCCCTCTCCCTCTCCGCTTCGAGTGTGTGTGGCTGGGGGCTGTGCGCACAAATAACGCGCGAGGCCCGTTTTTCGGCTCTTCTTCCGCGATTAAAATTGTTTGAATGTGTAAATTGGCAATACACGTCCAAATTATAAACTTTCACTCTATGATGGTTAAATTTAACAGTTAATCCGCGAATCACATGCATGCCGAACCGAATCTAGTGTGATCCATTCCACTCCTAGCGCGTTTTATCTCGTTGAATATCATTGGCAGAATCGTAGAAATGCAGGATTAAGATCGCGTGGGGGGTTGAATCGAGATCGCGATCTTTTAACAATTAATCGTGCAGCTCTAGAACCCACCAATCAATTGCCACCCCCGAATTGGCGCTAACTCAAAAGCGAAAGTAAAATGCACACGGGCATTCAGAATTAACTATAAGGTTGCAAAAGATTTATAAGTACTTTATTAATGTATGCTCAAATGTTCATTCATTTAACAAAACACATTTGATCCCAAAAGACATATCCCTGACATATTGTAACAACTGATAAGAAATACAATAACCCTAGAGGCATCATATGAATCTATTAGCATACTAATCTATCATCATGTTTTACCTGCATCCATAGCTCCACCATGTTCCGTCTCCCTGCTTCTACATGGCTTTTCAATTGCTCAGCTCCATGATCATGTGTGTGCCCGTGGTCGTGTGCGTGCCCGTGGTCGTGCGTGTGTCCGTGATCGTGGTGCTCCTCTTTGTCATGGGGCAGGTTAGCTTCAGCACTCCATTTGCTTGCCCCATGATGCATCTTCCCCCCACCATGCGAGTGACCGTGACAACCCCCATCACCATGGGAGTGTCCATGATGATGGTGGGAGTGAGCGAGTATCTGCTGGGACATTAAGATCCCAGCAGTGAATAGCAATAGAGATTTGCTGAAGGTCCACATTCCTCCTGAAAAGAAAGGAAACATTGTTTTTAAACTCACACAAACATATTCTGAATCATCAGTGCCATAATATGAGTGGATTCAGTATCTGGTTAGTTGATGCATGACATGTCTATGCACTTATTATTCCTTAAAAGATACTTTCATTGTTAAATTAAAACTGCCCGTCATGGCAGCAAGTCACTGTTAATGAGTGAGTCATTGAGTTTCAACCGATTCATTCAAACGGCCGATTCATTCATGAACAAAACATTTGAATGAGTGAGTCATTCAAACAAATGATTAATTGGGGGATGACGTCAAAATGACTAATTCGCCCCTGGTTAGGGGTGGGCGATATAGCCTCAAAATTATATCACGATATTTCAAGAATATTTGCGATAATGATATTTATGACGATATAGACATTTTTTTAGAAAATGTTCTTATCACATTTATCTCACTTAAATTTTTGCTCACTCGTTGGGTTTTTACAATGGGGTAATTTTGTTGTTAAGAGTTTACACAAAACAAGAAAGCTTGATTTCAATATTTGAATTAAATTGAAAGATTGCAAAAATGTATATAAAATAATAAAGATACAAATAAAGAAAAAAGTTTTTGGGTAGGTCTAACACTAGTATTCAGAAATACTACTGAAACTGAATATAGTAATCAAATGTAAAATAACACAGTCTTTTAGCTCTGATTCCTGACTAAATTAAATACATATGCTATTAATTCTCATTTCTTACAATTAAAGCTATCTTTTGTTATTTTGACAACAACATTGATGACAGACACATATGGCTGCTGTCACTTTTACTGCTAGTACACAGATCCATTGCTGTTTTCATTATACTGTCTGTCACACTGTCACATGTGTTTTATAAATAACCGACTGTGTTTACAAGAATACTTACCAAGACCGGAATTTTGACACAATTTTGAACAATTGAACAAATTTTTTTTTGTGCATATTTTGCAAAATACTGTGCTTTGTTGGAGGTCTGACCTCTTGTAACCAAACCACTTCCATTATATTGAAGTAGCTCCTTTTTATGTACTAAATCGTCATCGGAGGCTGACAGGCTGCTCTTATTCTCAGACAGGTGTTGTTGTGCGCGCGCTAGAGAACGTAAATGCGACATACGTCATCATTGATATCGCGATATGACACTTTTTTTATCATGTAAAAATTTATACCGGTATTATCGTGGACGGTATGATATGGCACACCCCTACCCCTGGTTCCCTCAAGATTTTCCTATGATGTTTTATAGTGGGGTGGGGTGGGGGTGATGTGCTATTCAATTTATGAGTAAAATAAAGCCTGTGGTAAACATAACTTGACAATACTCAAATTAAATTAGGCTGGGTTTACACTGCAAGTCTTGATGCACAGATCTGGGGCCGTATTCACAAAACAACTTAAGGCTAAAAGTAGCTCCTAACTTGCCGATTTAGGAGAAACTCTTAAAAATATAGGCAATAAATATTTTGATTTATAGATTTTTATCTGTGATGACATAACAAAGGTTAACTTATGTACAGGCAAAATGCATTGAATGATGGAGAAAAAGACATTGCGATCAAGTTGAAAATAATGTCGTATCATCAGCTCTGATAGACTTGTGGGCAGCTCGAGTCAGCCAAGTTCCGGCTCGTGGACCTTTCCCGATCCTGTCCCCTCCTTTCTCTCTTCCACTTTGCTTCCTGTCTACTCACTGTCCTATCATCATAAAAAGGCAAAACACCAAAAATAATCTTCAATAAATAAATCAATAATGTCCGATTACCTGTGTTAGTTGTTTTCACAAGTTCACACATACAAATGATCAAATAGAGTTAAAGAATAATAAGCGTATATTGGCGTGCTGTCCGAGGAGATCGAGGGCTCCAAGCTCGGAATTTAGCCCAAACCCAGAGAGTACTTCCTCGTATCCCCAGCTGAGAGTGAGTCGGGGAGGCAGAGGGGTGCAGAAAACTGTTGAGGTAACTAGGTCGGCTGTGTGTGTGTATATATATATTTTATATATATATGCCTACTCTCAAACTGATTTGAACGTGCTCCTCCAGAACTTTGTTAATAAAACCTAATTTGTTGCTTGAATTCTGCAATCTCTTGAGATGCAGACGTGTAAGAGGCTGACAATTAGCTGAACATTTACTTGTTTAATAGTGACACTTAGTCTTCATTTTTTTTTATCTTTATTGAATATAGCAACATTTTTATTTTAAAATCTTTATTTGAATATGGCAAAATTATACCTGATATGTTATGATAGTTCTACAATATTTATGATTAAATCACTGACAGAGACACCTCCTCTATCAGCCAATCACTGTGTGCATAGTTAGGAAGCGTATTAGCAATGAGGTCAACCCCGCCCTTTTTCTTAGCTTAAGACTTTTCTCTATTCCTTAGTAAAAGTTGGGCTCAGCAGCTTTGTAAATAGGTTAAGAGAAAACTCTTAACTAAGAACTGTTACTGCTATTTAGGAGAACTCTTAGTGGTAAGATAAAATGTTTAGTGAATATGGCCCCAGATGTCCAGATTTCGGATATGTATTGGATAAAACCACATTTTGAAGTAGCTCAGAACAGATGCAAAAAAAAAAAAAAAAAAAAAAAAAAATTCTTGTGTGGATTTTGTGGTGTGCCAAGAAATTCCGATCCGTGTCAGATGATTAGAGTAAAAAAAAGAAATATCCGATTTTATTTTTTTGTGCCAGTGAAAACGCAGCCTTACTTCTGGGTTTTGTAGGCCAAAATCGCGGAAGGAAGTTAGCATTTTAGCAGTTCCGGTTCCATCGTCCCAAAGTCAATGGGTTTTTTGAATGGGATTTTGGTTAGGCTAAATGGCTGAAATAAGGTCTGTGGTGAACACAAGCTCAAGTCATGACACTTTCATGTTTTATTCTACGACATAAAATACATCAGTATTACCCCACTCATGATTTTTTTTATTGCTGTTATGTGTCTTGAAAAGGCTGTTGCTAACAAGTGGCTGAATGGGACTACAGAGGCAGTCAGAAACATTAAACATCATCGCGTTGAAAAGGTAAGCTCAGTCTGCTTTTACTCAACTTTATTTCTAGAGCACTTTTAAAGTCCTCAATGGGTACCAAAGTGCTGTACATAAAAATAACAAAATTAAACAAATACCTACAACCAAAAATACATAGAAATTACAGCACATTATTAAAAGCTAAGCAAAATAAATAAGTTTTAACTTTCTCTGAAAAGACCCTAGAGTAGTAGATGTTTTTAAAGACAATGGGAGCTCATCCCAGAGTCTAGGAGCTGCCACAGAAAAAGCTCTATTCACCTCTAGATTTCAAGCGCGATCGAGGAACCGTCAGACACAGCTGATCATTGGAGCGAAGAGATCTCAAAGGTTGATGTAAACTGATTAAATCAGAGATATACTTAAGTGCTAAGTCATGGAGAGATTTGTAAATATAATAATACTTTATACTGGATTCTGTATCGAATTGGTAACCAATGTAATGAAATCAATACAGGAGCAGCCGAGAGAGGAGGCCTGACTCACACCCAGGTACAAAGCATTACAGTAATCCAAATGAGAAGACACAAATTAGAGCCCGACGGATAAAGGATTTTTAAGGCCGATACCGATACAAATATTTGGTGATTTAAAAATCCGATATATCGGCCGATATATATATATATATATATATATATATATATATATATATATATATATATATATATATATATATATATATATATATATACATATATATATATATTTTTTTTTTTTTAAATCCAGAAACGCGTAACAAAACATGAACAGATTTCCCTAACATTAGTTATTTGTAGTTATTTAAGAGTCCTCAGCCTTACTAAAATAATATGATAATGCAGTTTAAAAATAAACTTTTATCGTTTTATTGTCACAACAGAACAGAATATAAGAATATAAGTTCTGATAAATATTGTGTGTGTGTGTGTGTGTGTGTGTGTGTGTGTGTGTGTGTGTGTGTGTGTACACTTGGATTTCACACACGTGTAAAAGAAAAGCTCATTTTTATGCACAGGCTATGTTTGATACTTTTTCTCTATGTCTAAATGTTCACTCCTCGCGTGCCTAACTTACGTTTTACAACGCAGGGACTGGAACTACAGATATGCTAGTTATAAATACAGAAATCATTACTTTATTCAGGCAGAATAAGTTCGTTGTGATTTCCATGCTCATTGATGTTAGCGGTCTTCCTTGTAGAGTGCCCTCTGGTGGACAAACTATGCAGCGCCAACACTCATAACATGGTTGAAGGGTGTTTCGTCTAGGGATGGTCCGAATACCATTTTTTGAGCTTGGATGCTTCGGTAGTAATGAACATCGAACATTCGAAGCTTTGGAGAGAGGGTGCTGAACATGTTCTTCTCTCTAATAAAGGCACGAATCTCTATGTATCTGTATGTCCGTTTGCATTTTGATTATTTCGAGAACCGTTCATCCAATCGACTTCACAAGGGAGTGCAGTGTCGCATTTGGTGCAATATAGATAGACACGCGAGACGCGACACATTCAGAATTAATAAACTTTTAGTAAACTACAGAACAGCGTGAGCGGCGTCTCGCCTCACGCGGGCAGGGCTTATTTGCTCCGAGAACGGACACAGTCTGCACTAGTGACATAAAACGCACACACAGGTCTGTTAAGTTAAGCAATACTTTTAAGGTAGTCTAATATTTTATTGACTAACAAATTACTGACACAGTAAAGGGTAGATTTAAATAAAGAAAAACGAAATTTAAATAAGAAAAACGAAATTTAAATAAAGAAAAATGAATTTTAAATAAAGAAAAACGAATTTTAAATAAAGAAAAAACGAATTTTAAATAAAGAAAAACGAAATTTAAATAAAGAAAAACGAAATTTAAATAAAAACGAAATTTAAATAGGCCTAAAGAAAAACGAAATTTAAATAAAGAGAAAACGAAATTTAAATAAAGAAAAAAGAATTTTAAATAAAGAAAAAAACAATTTAAATAAAGAAAAATGAAATTTAAATAAAGAAAAACTAAATTTAAATAGGCCTAAAGAAAAACGAAATTTAAATAAAGAGAAAACGAAATTTAAATAAAGAAAAACGAATTTTAAATAAAGAAAAACGAAATTTAAATAAAGAAAAACGAAATTAAGTTAAATTAAAAACGAGATTAATTTAGATTGATAATAATGGGTAAAAAGGCTAATACATTTTGTTTCTATTATTCTATTTTCCACAATATCAAAGCAATGCAACTTTCCCATTGCTGGAACACTAGGCGTCGGTTCTATTTCTAGCATGCACGCGTTTTCCGCGTGGCTCGAGCCGCGCCTAAGACGTGTGTCTCACACAGGCAGTGTGCAAACTCCAACCTGTTAACTTGGGAGCTGAAATAAAAACAGACACGCCACGCAGCTGAGATGCTCACGCCATGCAGCCAGTGTGTCGCCGGCCTTATTCAAGCGCGAATGGGATCCCAGGTGTGCAAAAAAAAAAAAAAAAAAAAAAAATTCCAATGTCAAATTTTCAAATGAATACCAACCCACCAAACGATTCGGGTCCAGCCCTAGTTTCGTCCGCTTTTATTTTATTTTTTATATATTCATTTATCGGCCATTATAAATGCCGATACCAATAGTTTGGAAAATGCCTAATATCGGCCGATAATATCGGCCCGCCGATATATCGGTCAGGCTCTAACACAAATGCGTGAACAACCTTCTCCAAATCATTAAAAGAGAGGAAAGACTTCAACTTGGCTATAGATCTCAGATTTAAAAAAAAAGAAACTATTTTTAACAACTGAATGAAATGGAGCGTTTTTAAGATTTCCACTCTGGAGGGTGGTTTCACTTTTTTGCGTTTTTAAGCCCCAAAAATGCCGTCGCCGTCTAAACGAAAGGCACATCTGATAAAATATTTTTACGTTTTCACCCGCGAGCGTTCTCGTGTAAACAGGGCCTAAATGACAGGCATAGTGTAGTCACTCAATGAGCAAAGTGTCAAAGAGCAATGCCATTGTGTGTCATATGTCATTTCCTTTTTATCAGCAACCAATTATGAAAGTAAAAGGGCTGAATGCGCAATCTCATTGGCTGATGATAAATCTTTAAAGGCCATTTTCTCAAAATGACTTTTCTCTCATACTCCAAGTCTGAAATCTCCACTTCAGTAGCACCTATATACACTAAACTCTCCAGTCTTGTACCTAGTTATATTATGAAGACATATACAGAGGGATTTGTAAATATATTATTCCTAGCCTGATTTATATTACATTTTATTCCAAAAAAACATGGCGAAAATCATTTTTTAAGGCTATTGACAGTATTTTCGGATTTACAGGATAACAAAAGTAGATATCCATAAATCCCTCAGTAATTTTTTTCCCATCTAATATGTGAACACAATGAAAAAATATTTTTTAACCTGGCTTTATCCAATACTCAGATTTCATTTTTTAAAAGATATGCAAATTAGCGCATATTTAATTAGATATAGCCTAATTTGCATATTTAAACATTAAATTACAGAAAACTTGTAATACATTTTTTTCTCATCTTAATATAGGTAATCAACTGGGAAAGTTTCATGGTGATATCTGCTAGTTAAAAATTTGACTCTATTCACCTGTAGTGTCTGGCCTTAAACCGATTTAGTAAGTTTTGTTTTGTAATTGTTCAATAAAACCATTTTTATGTGGTTTTTGTATGGACTTGGAGTAATTTTTAGTCAAAACTAATGGCTGGGATAGATTCGGCACCCCTAAAAACCCCTAGTTAGACATCTCAAAAGGTATAGTGAAATTTTTTTTTTTTTTTTAATTCATTATTTTTACCCAGGACGTCTGGGCACCCCAACTTTGATTGCCTCTCCAGGCGTTTCCCCGAGGATTTGGCCGTGGATAAATTGGGAGGTGTTACTAGACACCTATAGGAACACATGGTAAAAAAAGCTATTGGTAAGAATTTTTTTTGCAGATTGGCAAAAAAAAAAATCCTAACTTTCCCTAACTATAGGGCCCAGTATCTCTTTCTCTCCACATCCCATCCATCTCCCTTTATCATCTCTAATTCACATTTTGAATGTTCAAATACATGTTTGAAAGCAAACACATTTTATTATGCATTGTTAGTTTTAACCCAATGCAACTTTTATGAGTTTTTAACCCAAAAGTATTTCACCTAATGGTAATAGTCATAGTTATGAAATGTTTATGAAGAATATTTTTATGCTGTTTTATCCCATTGTGACAATTGATTCTCTAGAAAATATTGTATGGTTTCTTCATGATTGAAATAAACATGTTCAAGTTAATGGTTGTCATATTTATATATATCTCCTCACATCTGTCCATTTCTTTCAACAACACTCACCAGAAATCATTATTTAAGCCTTTAAATTTGCTTTATGTATCAGTGCACTTTTCATTTATGTCATTACCAAAACACTAAGTCATTACCAAAACACTATGTCATTACCGCCACGTTGCTTAATTTACAAGAAATATACCTTTAAAACTGTTTTATGTTCAATCTTGAGGTACTAAATGAAAAGCCTAATGAAATACTCATCCACCTATTCAAAGAAAAAACATCTAAAATTAATTTTCCAGAAATTAAACAAAAGTGTGCTTTGATGAACACAGAAAAACACATTTTGATGGTAAGAACAAGAAAATATATGTAATTCGCTGAATGGAAACATTTTGTTTTTTTATACGTATTGTTGAAGGTTAATAATGTTTGCAAGATAAATGAGTTTAAATGATCTCCTTGATACATTCTTTGCATTATGAGACTTTTTGATGTTGTGATGGGAATGACGTTTTGCAGTGCCAGTTGGCAAATAGATATAAAATACTCAAATTATATTTAAGCTCAGTCGCGGCCATTATTATATCTTTACATCAAAGCATGTAAACATTGTCTTGACATAATTCTAACAAAATTCAACCAAATTTCATTCATCAAAATGTAAGATGGCAAAATAGCCCCCAATTGAAGAATCACCCTTATACAAAGACTCAAGAGAGGATTGCTCACCATGTTTTATAGGGAAATAAATTTGAGAATCATCAGCATATAGATGGTAATACCATGCTTATCAAAAATCTTTCCTAATGGAACCAAATAAAGGGAAAATAAAAAGTCCCAAAATCGAGCCCTGAGGAACACTAGTTGGTGGCACTACAGATGACGAGCAGTTTCCCAAACTGGCTGAAATGGTTCTACCCTTAAAATATGAGGAAGACCAATCCAAGGCTAGACCCTGGATACCAACTTGGTCTTTAAGACAATCAATGAGAATTTCATAATCGACCACATCGAAAGCAGCACTGAGATCTAACAGTAGAAGAACAACAGGACTACCAGAATCTAGGCTACACCTATAAAATATCATTTGAGACCCTGAATAGAGCAGACTCTGTACTATGACCAACTCTGAAGACTGATTGAAATCTGTCAAGAATATTATTACTAACTAAAAAAATCATTCAGTTGTGCAAACACAATCTTCTCTAATATTTTTGAAATAAAAGACCATTTTGAGATTGGACGGAAATTATTCATGTCAGAGGAATCAAGATTTGCTTTCTTAAGAAGGGGTTGAATGATAGTATGTTTGAAGCTACTTTGAACAATACCTGTAGACAATCAACTATTGACAAATAGATAGCACACTTGGACCAACTGAGTCCACAATCTCTTTAAATAAAGCAGATGGGATAACATCACATGAAGAACAAGTAGGCCCAGGCTTCACATGTGCAACTAGGCTATGTCTTTAAGTTGTGACAGAGACACAGGAACAAAACAGGACAATTGTTTCAAAGGAGCAACAAAGGTAACAGGATCATTACTAACAGATAAAATCCGAAAACGAATTCCAACAATCTTACCAGTCAATTTTTTTTTTTTTACTTTTCACAGTGTCCACGGAAAAAGAAATTGAGGGAAGGATAGCAGGTTGAAGTACTATATTAATTAGGGATGCACAATATATCGACCACATATCGATATCGGCCGATAAATTATAACTTTTGATGTTATCATTATCGATCCGATAAGAAAATTAGGCCGATATAACAAAGCCGATAGATAGGCTAATTATTTAGCCTACTTCAGTTGAGAGATGCGCGCTGTTCGCCATGATGGTTTTGAATGATTGGAATAACTTCGAAAAGGAAGATACAGGTAAGTGCAACATGTGCAGCACAAATCTGTCATATAAGCTTCATAGCATTATAATGAAAAAAAAACTACTGTAAAAGAATGCCAGTGTTTCAGCGCGACGAGCGCGTTGTGGCGGAAAGAGCACGTCTATGGAATCAAGCAGCACAGTCAAGTTCGCTTGAGCACTCACAGCATTTTTTGCCGTTGTAATATGTTTATTTTGTGTGTGTGTGTGTGTATATATATATATAGGCTATATATATATATATATATATATATATATATATATATGATTAATCTCAAATAGGATGCGTTTGGTTGAGTTAATGAACGATGCAGTAAAGCGCTTCATAGTAGCCTACTGCTGATCAACTTTAGCGTGCGCAGCTCTAACAGCAATGCACATTTATAACTATAATTGGGACTGTCATATACATGCCATTATAATGAGAACACTATTGTAATAAAACGTTATCTGGGTTTAGTTGCCGTTTCAGCACGTTGTTGTGGGAATAGCGCGTCCAGAACAGGGATTAGGCTACACGTTCTGACCGGCACAGTCAAGTTCGCTTGTGCAGCATTCACGTAATTTTGTGCAGATATAAGTTGTAATATTAAGTTTATGTAATATAAATCTGATTAATCTCACATAGGATGCGTTTCGTTGAGTTAAAAACCCCACTAGAAAAGTTCTTCAGTTTTCCGGTGCTCATTCACTTCAGGTTCGGTGCGCACGATTAAACAGTAGCCTAATGCAAAACATTAAAAGCTATAATTGGGACTGCATATATAACATTATTTTTGTAATGAAATAGTTGTAAATTATTTGAGTAGGCTATAGTTACATTCTTCAGCAACCGTTGAGTTCATTAACCTTCTAGCAAAGCGGTTCAGTTTACAGGTGTTCATTCTCTTCAGCTTCAGCGAACGCAGCTCAAACCGCAATGATGTAATTTGAAACAGTAGCCTAATATTAAAGATGTTTACTATTATTGTAATTTTAAAAACATTGATGCGTTATTATTAATAACTAGCACTTTTTTGTTCTTGCATTATTTTCATCAACAATATGGTTTGATTAAAATTATTTCCTTATTGTCCATGCGGAGGCAATTCCATTTTATTTATCCATGGCACATGCATTTTGTTTCTTTATATGCAGCCCAATGTTATACAATGACCTGTTTGCATTATTTAGGTAGGCTATTGTATTTGAATTGTATTTAAATTTTTTGTTAGGCAATAGATTTTTTTGGTAACACTTTACAATAAGGTCTCATTTATTAACTAACATGAACTTAACAGAGAGCAATAGCCTTTGTTAATGTTAGTTAATAAAAAGGGGAAAAAGTCAGCACATGGTGCACCATGGCTCCAAAAATGTGAAAAATGTAATGACAGACTCACACCTGTTTATCAATTTCCTTGTTGAGCACCCAATTTGAGCAACATATTGCTTTGCTGTGGATGTGCGTGCGTTGGATATGATTTTAATGTTAGTTAATAAAATATTTGTGTTCATGTTAGTTCGCAGTGCATTATTAACTAATGTTAACAGATACAACTTTGGATCTTAAAAATGTCTTAGAAAATGCTGAGCTTAACATTAACTAAGATTAATAAATGCTGTAGAAGTATTGTTCATTAATTGTTGGTTCATGTTAACTAATGCTATCAAAATGAAACCTTATTATAAAGTGTTACCATTTTTTAATAATGAAAGTTGGCCATAGGAGTGTAACATTCATTTTAAAAGTTAAGGACTCTTACACTGGTTCAAACTAGGCTACTGTATTTGATTTATGTTGAAGTGTTTGGGCCATGCCTTTTAATGGTAAACATTTTGGTTTTTGTATTCAGGCTATCAAAGTATATACAAATTTGAAATGTTTTAAATGCTTTCAAATGTAAAGAATTATCGGTTATCAGTATCGGCCACAATTTTCATATCGGTGCATCCCTAATATTAATAGTAGAGAAAACAGCTTAATTATGCTCATAATTGTGATCTTATAAACTTTTCTAACTCAAACATTCTGGGAAAATGTTTTTAGATAAAAACTGAAAGAGTTGTCGGAAGCTTGGTGATGGGTGATGTTAAATTCGTGGGACCGTGCACCGTGGAATAGGCCTAGTTCCTTTATAGCCAACCTTTAACTTTTTACTTCTGACGACTGCATTTAGGCTTCAGACTTCATAAAAATTGTGTTCGTCTGTGATAATTAAGTTACCTTGATGGACAAGTGAAAGTATCAAACTTTTGTTGATCACAGAGGTTGTTTTTAGCAATAATCCAAAAGGAACCAGTGTGATACTAACTGCCGATTGGCATATAAAGTGACGTCATAACTGACATATCAGAATAACATTCTCCCCCAAAGTGGACCTGACAGGAAGATCACACACATTTATAAGAAAAACAATGACTTTTCAAGAGGGCAGTTATTATAAGATGATACTTATTAAATAGCAATGCCCATCCAAATAAATATTTACAGACTCAAGCATGAGGAAAACATGACTATGACTTACTAAAAGTGATTTATCTTAAAACCGTGGGAAACCTGGAGTCAACAGACAGACAATTACTTAACCAAGCCAAACAATCTTAAAATAAATATTCAGAGTATAAAAACACGTGTTTTTCAGTAACCACGCTAAAGAGATAATGGTGTTAAATAAAAAGCATCTGTTGGTGATGGATCGGGTCCAGTCAAATATTAGAGATAGATAAATCAAGATTCAGGTCTTATCACTATGATCCTGTGTATTTAAAAAAGATTATCACTTATCTGCAG
Source organism: Squalius cephalus (assembly GCF_949319135.1). NCBI lineage: Eukaryota > Metazoa > Chordata > Actinopteri > Cypriniformes > Leuciscidae > Squalius > Squalius cephalus. The sequence continues at coordinate 23,217,491 of NC_137129.1, forward strand.
TATCAACAAACAGCAAATAAATCTACATATAGAGTGAACAGACCAGAGATCAGTATAGTAAACACACGACACGATCAGTCTCACAAAGTGCAATGATCATCGTGTAAATACCTGCTGTTGATGAAAACGCCTTGTAGACCGCGCACTGTATCACAATCAACAGTCTACTAGCCGTGCACGCGTCTAATAATATTATAATTTGCAAAGACTTCGATTATTTTCACTGTCGGTGGAGTAGAGACCATGAGATGCTACTACTGCTCACACTCAAACCGACGTGGCATATTGTCAACGCAGTAAAGTACCGCGAGACTTTAGAGTTGTGCGTTCAAAAAGACATTAAACAATGAAATAACGCGATATTACAGCCACGCGTCAAGCCGGATCATAGAGCCGGATGCGAATGGTGTACGTTAAATACTACTGAATCATTTTAAAAACTATGTATCACTTGTATTATTTTAAAGGTATCTTTCTGTAGTTGTACACGATTAGAGGGGTGAATCTGAGAAAGATGATTCTATTCTAACAAAATTACTGCAATATTTGGGCAGCAAATGTTGTTCACTGTTTCCTGCAATGAGACATAGTTATTACTCCACCAGGGGGCGCGCGGGGACTTTCAGGTGCATAAAACGAAATTCAAATTGTGGGACCTTTTGTTCCTTTGGAGGAATTTGCAATCTAATAATAGGCTAAGTACTAATTCAAAGAATATTATACAGTTTTTTTCCCCCAGCAGTAAAGATTTTGTCTATAAAATAACTGTCCACTTATCATAATTGATTGTTTTTCTTACAACTTAGCCAGTAAAATCTCAATAACAACTTCACAATTCATCTTGAATTCAATATATATATATATATATATATATATATATATATATATATATATATGAATGAAAGCCCAGAAATGCAAGCCCATGTAAAGAAGTTTTACATTATGCTGTGTATGAAAGTTCAAGTCTGATGAATTGTGACCTGTGAATTCGCATGATGAGAAAATGTGTAACCAATAGATGATAAATGTAACTTTACAGAGTGTATTGAAAGGATGTGCTGAAAATGAATCAAGTTATGACATCTGCATGCTACATACTGTAGTTGTCGGATAGCAACATATAGTGGGGGACATGAAGATTTGACAGGATTTATAAGGGATAAGAATGCCAATAGTGAAAAAGGGAGACAAAGGGACTAACAATGAAGATGCGATTTGTCATTAAATCTAATGGTTTGGTTAATTTTGCAGGAATGTTGTGACTATAGTGATCATCATGATTAATTATATGATAGGCTATATAATTATGACATATCTATGTTTAGTCAGATGTACATATTAAAAAAAAAAAATTCCCTTTCTGGAAAACAAACCAAAATCAATGTAGCATCAATGTAGGTTTGTTGGAGTCTATCCCAGCATCCCAAGTACAGAGAAACCCTGGATTGATCTCCAGTCCATCACAGATCTTTATTCATGTATGGGGCTGTTGTTGCAATATTAATTAATAAATGCACATAGATTCACAAACAGAAAGCTGATTTACAAATAGTTTTACAATCATTCAATACATTTACAAATAAGAAAAATAAGATTAGCAAAAATATTGCAAATCCACCTACTGTCTAATCCAGCCAATTATGTTTTAGAACAGCCTTTGAGTTGTTGTTGTTGTTGTTGTTGTTGTTTGCAAATGTCTTGCACTGGGGAGTGTTTTGATTTTAAAACATTCCCCAAGACATTAACTGCAAAATCTTATATGCTGTAACGTGTAAATTGTACTTAAATAAATATTCCTCACGAAATAGAATAAATATTATAATAAATAATATATTATTGTATTACGTGGTTCGGATGCTTTACTGGCTTACTAATGGCTGAAATATATACATGTTTATAAAGAAATTCTACTAGTATAAGGGCATGGTTCATGAATGTTTGAGCTTTAGTTTTACAGTACCTCAAAGACATTCTAATTTGTTGACCACACCTACTCTCGATCATGCACACATTTATGTCAAAAAGACAATACCCCACAAGAATGATTGTTTGGCAGTATAAGTAGTGCAGCTGCCAGAGCCAGAATTTCTGTATGATTCTTTGGCTTTGTGAATAGAACAATTAGTAATTTGTAAATCTCTTTGAAAAAAAAAAAAATCATTGTATTGTCCTTAAAATAGTATATCAACCATTCCATTTATTTAGTGGTTAATGTTCCTATGCCAACAAGTTGTTTGAAGAGCTGCCCAGAGGTAAGAGAAATAAAAAATGAGATTCTTTAACTTCTCAAATGTTTCTCCTAGCCAGAAATGAGGTTAGATAAGCATCAAATTGAGACTTTTGCTTAAGTCTTCTGCCACTCACATTTTCTTTTGAAACATACTCTAACAACTCTCACATTTGTCCCCTCTAATGTTTTAGAAGAGATCTAAACAACATCACACTGTGCTCAGATTTTTCTGCTTCGCGGCCCGCAATCTCTTCTGAAACAAATCGCGGCTATGATGTTCTGGTCGGTTAAGCCAGACAGACTGGCTTAACCGACTGTCTGCTAGCGGCCTCGCGTCACCAAGGTCAGATAAATCCTATCACATAGAGCCTCTTTCACCTAGCTATCATCATATAGAGACTGTGTCTGTTCCCCGAATTTGGAAATCCAAAAAACGTTTAAACCCAACTAAGGTTAAAAATTTAATTGATGTTCAACAAATAAAAAACAGCTATAATACAGATGAGCAAATGCTAAAGCTTGGGTTGCTGAATATTCGATCGCTTACTTCAAAAGCACTCGTTGTTAATGATATGATTTCAGATAATAACCTAGATGTGCTGTGTTTGACAGAAACCTGGCTAAAACCAAACGATTACATTACTTTAAATGAATCAACCCCGCAAGATTACTGTTATAAACATGAGCCTCGTCTGAAACGCAAAGGGGGTGGTGTTGCTGTAATTTATAGTAATAGTTTCAAAACCACTAAGAAATCAAGTTTTAAATATAATTCTTTTGAAGCATTGGTGCTTAATGTAAAAATATATAGTGTAAACGATAAATCACGTTTGAGATTTGTGCTGGCTACTGTATACAGGCCACCAGGGCACCATACAGATTTTATCAAAGAATTTGCGGACTTTCTATCAGAATTAATATTGACTGCAGATAAAGTACTAATTGTTGGTGATTTTAATATACACATCGATAATGAAAAAGATGCATTGGGATTGGCATTTAAAGACATTGTAAATTCAATTGGAGTTAGACAACACGTGTCAGGACCTACTCATCGTCGTAATCATACTCTAGATCTAATATTATCACACGGAATAAATGTGGATGCCGTTGAAATTCTGCAGCAGAGCGATGACATCTCAGATCATTACCTAGTCTCGTGTAATTTCCATTTAGCCAAGGCTGCAAAGCCGACTCCGTGTTACAAATATGTGAGACCTATCACTTCTGCTACTAAAGATTGCTTTATTAATAATCTTCCTAATCAGTTTCATCATCTCAGCATCTCAGATAGCTTAGAAGAACTAGATATTACAACAGAAACGTTTAACTCTCTCTTTTCCAGCACTTTAGACACAGTTGCTCCGTTGCGCTTAAAGAAGATTAAAGAAAATAGTCCAACGCCGTGGTACAACGAGCACACTCGGGCCCTTAAGAGAGCAGCCAGAAAAATGGAGCGCAACTGGAAGAAAACAAAACTAGAGGTATTTCGCATTTCATGGAAAGAGAGCTCAATTACTTACAGAGAGGCTTTAAAAGCTGCTAGATCTGCTTATTTTTCAACCCTATTAGAAGAAAATAAACATAATCCTAGGTATTTATTTGAAACGGTGGCTAAACTAACGAAAAATAAAGCTTCAAGCACCGAAGTTTCCAAGCAACACAGCAGTAATGACTTTATGAACTTCTTCACTTATAAGATTGATAATATCAGGGACAAAATTATAACTATGCAACCGTCTACTACAGTATCACATCAGGCAGTGCATTGTAGTCTCCCTGAGGAAACATTTGATTCATTCGTTGCTATAGGAGAGGAAGAATTTACTAAACTCATTAAATCATCTAAATCTACAACATGTATGTTAGACCCTATACCGACTAAGCTACTGAAAGAAATACTTCCAGAGGTCATAGATCCTCTTCTTAATATCATTAATTCGTCTTTGTCTCTAGGATACGTACCAAAAAAACTTTAAGCTGGCTATGATTAAACCGCTTGTTAAAAAAACGCAACTTGATCCTTCAGAATTAGTCAATTACAGGCCGATCTCGAATCTACCTTTTCTGTCAAAGATATTAGAAAAGGCAGTATCCTCACAACTGTGTTCCTTTCTTGAAAGAAATGATATCTGCGAGGATTTCCAGTCAGGATTTAGACCGTACCATAGTACCGAAACAGCTCTCGTTAGAGTCACAAATGATTTGCTCTTATCATCCGATCGTGGTTGTATCTCGCTATTAGTGTTACTCGATCTTAGTGCTGCATTTGACACCATCGACCACAACGTTCTTTTAAATAGATTAGAACATTATGTTGGCATTACGGGAAATGCACTAGCATGGTTTAAATCATACTTATCTGACCGTTATCAATTTGTAGCAGTAAATGATGAGATGTCTCATCGATCACAAGTTCAGTATGGCGTACCACAAGGCTCAGTACTAGGACCGCTGCTGTTCACTCTGTACATGCTACCCTTAGGAGATATCATTAGGAAACATGGCATTAGCTTTCACTGTTATGCCGATGATACTCAGCTCTATATTTCTTCAAAACCTAACGAAACTTATCAATTCACAAAATTAACGGAATGCATAGCGGATATAAAAAATTGGATGACTTGTAATTTCCTACTTCTGAATTCTGAAAAAACAGAGTTTCTAATTATTGGACAAAAAACTTCCTCACGTAATAATCTAGAATACTGTCTAACACTTGATGGCTGCTCTGTTAAGTCTTCGTCGTCGGTTAGGAACCTGGGTGTGCTCTTTGATACCAATCTTTCATTTGAAAGTCACGTGTCTAGTATCTGTAAAACTGCATTTTTCCATCTTAAAAATATATCTAAATTACGCCATATGCTCTCATTGACAAATGCGGAACAATTGGTTCATGCGTTCATGACCTCAAGGCTAGACTATTGTAATGCTCTACTGGGTGGTTGCCCTGCACGCTTAATAAACAAACTACAGCTGGTTCAAAACGCAGCAGCTCGAGTTCTTACCAGAACCAGGAAGTATGACCATATTAGCCCAGTTCTGTCAAAACTGCATTGGCTCCCTATTAAACATCGCATCAATTTTAAAATATTGCTGATTACTTACAAAGCACTGAATGGTTTAGCTCCGCAGTACTTGAGCGAGCTCTTAACGCATTATAATCCGTCACGTCTATTACGATCTCAAAATTCCGGCCAGTTGATAATACCTAGAATATCAAAATCGACTGCTGGCGGTAGATCCTTTTCCTATTTAGCACCAAAACTCTGGAACAGTCTTCCTACCATTGTCCGGGAAGCAGACACACTCTGTCAGTTCAAAGCCAGATTAAAGACACATCTCTTTGACCTAGCTTTCACATAATACATTATAGACTTCTATAATTTAATGTTAGGCTGCATAAAGTAGGTCAGCCGGAACCGGGAACACTTCCCAAAAATCCTGATGTACTCGTTACATCATGAGAAGAATGGCATCTACGCTAATTTTAGTGTCTGTGTTTATCCCGAGGTTTTCCTGCAGCCTGCCGGATCCAGGCCGTATCCAGATCTGACGAAGGACCTTCGCCTGGACCGATGACAACGCAGTGCTGAAGTGCCAACTAGTCTCTCCCTATGGAGGATCCCACTACCACTCTACAGATAAGGCGTTGTCGGGAAAATTCGTCTCGCGGTCCTACCCCAAAGCAACAAATAAAATAAAATTCCTTATCAAAATTTATAAGGAAAGACAAGTATTTTGTTTAGGCTGGGCTTGTAGGGAATTCCAAACCTGCGTATATTCAAACGCACATAACTATAGAACCCATTCTAAATGCGCATGTGAACGCCATCAGTGTTTCTCACAGGTTCGCGTTTAAAGTCTGTGTAGAGAGAATGGTGTCGTCTTAGCGGCCCCTAATTTAATAACAAATGATCATTGCGACGGAAGCAAATCAATTAAAACTAACTTTAGATGGAAATAACTTAACTCTGCTGTAAAGCTGAAACAATCTCTGTTGCCTTAAATTATACGCTTATCTCTGTAAAGCTGCTTTGAGACAATCTACATTGTTAAAAGCGCTATATAAATGAAGATGACTTGACTTGACTTGACTGATATTTGTTTCATAAAATTTCAGAAGAGATCTCAATTTTATAAAGACAAATGTCTCACAATGAACATAAAGTCTGTGTAAAGGCAATTCAGAGATTTGTTTCTAAACACATTAGAAATGTTATAACCATCCTCCTCTTTTTAAAAAGGCACAGGTAATGATAATTTTAAGGGAGGGGCCCACCAACCACACTTAATATATGCACCTTAAATAATATCAAACCAAGATTAAGGAAATATGCACACAGAAGTAAATGTATGTGTTTATCTCAAATAAAGTTTGTACACAATCCAAATAAACAAACAGATGAGGTATACGAAATTATTAATGAAAAATAAGAATTGGCATAAAGGCAAACAACAAAGCAACAAAAGAGAATTATGAATGAGGAGACGCTTTATCTGACCGTTGCCCAATTTTAAACACGATTTTCCTGAATGTCCTTTGTACTTGTCATAGAAGTCAAGCCACATTTATTTATATAGCGCTTTTTACAAAACAGATTGTTTCAAAGCAGCTTTACAGAAATAACAGGAAAATAATGCAAAAAAGTTTGTTTCCAGAAGAAAATAGCATCACAGTCCAGCTTAAGTAAGTTCAGTGATGTTTCATTTATATATTTATTTTTATATATATATATATATATATATATATATATATATATATATACAGTGAGGAAAATAAGTATTTGAACACCCTGCTATTTTGCAAGTTCTCCCACTTAGAAATCATGGAGGGGTCTGAAATTGTCATCGTAGGTGCATGTCCACTGTGAGAGACATAATCTAAAAAAAAAAAAAAATCCAGAAATCACAATGTATGATTTTTTAACTATTTATTTGTATGATACAGCTGCAAATAAGTATTTGAACACCTGAGAAAATCAATGTTAATATTTGGTACAGTAGCCTTTGTTTGCAATTACAGAGGTCAAACGTTTCCTGTAGTTTTTCACCAGGTTTGCACACACTGCAGGAGGGATTTTGGCCAACTCCTCCACACAGATCTTCTCTAGATCAGTCAGGTTTCTGGGCTGTCGCTGAGAAACACGGAGTTTGAGCTCCCTCCAAAGATTTTCTATTGGGTTTAGGTCTGGAGACTGGCTAGGCCATGCCAGAACCTTGATATGCTTCTTACAGAGCCACTCCTTGGTTATCCTGGCTGTGTGCTTCAGGTCATTGTCATGTTGGAAGACCCAGCCTCGACCCATCTTCAATGCTCTAACTGAGGGAAGGAGGTTGTTCCCCAAAATCTCGCAATACATGGCCCCGGTCATCCTCTCCTTAATACAGTGCAGTCGCCCTGTCCCATGTGCAGAAAAACACCCCCAAAGCATGATGCTACCACCCCCATGCTTCACTGTAGGGATGGTGTTCTTGGGATGGTACTCATCATTCTTCTTCCTCCAAACACGTTTAGTGGAATTATGACAAAAAAGTTCTATTTTGGTCTCATCTGACCACATGACTTTCTCCCATGACTCCTCTGGATCATCCAAATGGTCATTGGCAAACTTAAGACGGGCCTTGACATGTGCTGGTTTAAGCAGGGGAACCTTCCGTGCCATGCATGATTTCAAACCATGACGTCTTAGTGTATTACCAACAGTAACCTTGGAAACGGTGGTCCCAGCTCTTTTCAGGTCATTGACCAGCTCCTCCCGTGTAGTTCTGGGCTGATTTCTCACCTTTCTTAGGATCATTGAGACCCCACGAGGTGAGATCTTGCATGGAGCCCCAGTCCGAGGGAGATTGGCAGTCATGTTTAGCTTCTTCCATTTTCTAATGATTGCTCCAACAGTGGACCTTTTTTCACCAAGCTGCTTGGCAATTTCCCCGTAGCCCTTTCCTGCCTTGTGGAGGTGTACAATTTTGTCTCTAGTGTCTTTGGACAGCTCTTTGGTCTTGGCCATGTTAGTAGTTGGATTCTTACTGATTGTATGGGGTGGACAGGTGTCTTTATGCAGCTAACGACCTCAAACAGGTGCATCTAATTTAGGATAATAAATGGAGTGGAGGTGGACATTTTAAAGGCAGACTAACAGGTCTTTGAGGGTCAGAATTCTAGCTGATAGACAGGTGTTCAAATACTTATTTGCAGCTGTATCATACAAATAAATAGTTAAAAAATCATATATTGTGATTTCTGGATTTTTTTTTTCTTTGGATATTTTCCTCACTGTATATAGCCTATATATATATATATATATATATATATATATATGGGGGTGTGGGGTAGTTCTCCTCTGGCCAATGAACGAACAGTGTATGATTATGATTCAGGCAGTATTATAGATCAGAAGTCAGATTGGTTTGGAACAATCAGAATATTATCCAGTTCATTAAGTAGCAATAGAATGTGGCACCCATACGACAGTGGCCAAGACGTATGCCCTTCGGTTGGCAAGAGAGCAGGTGTTGGTGAAGATGCAGTGCACTGGTATAATAGAGCCTTCTGAGAACCGCTGGGAATCCCCAGTGGTCATGGTCCCAAAGACAATGGTTGGACAAATGGTTGGATCTTGTGGCTGGCTCTTGTTGGTTTTCATCATTCATTGGACTTGGATGTGAGTGGGTACTGGCAAGTGCCGCTGACGCCAGAAGCTCGACTCACGACGCCTTTTTGGTGTTTTTGGAGCACTGGCAACATCGGAGCTCATTTCATTCAGCTATCACAGCCCCGAGGGGGGATTGCTAGAGACAATTAGAGCAGCTTGTCTGAAGCTACATCCCAATAAATGCCAGCGGTTGAGCAGAGAGGTGACCTTCTTGGGGCATCGCACTGGCAGTGAAGGGATTGTCACGGCGGAGGACAAGGTGAGAGGTGTCCCCTGGTGTGTTCATCCATTCTGGCACCTCCCGATCCCCAACTGCCCTTCGTTTTTGACACAGATACAAGTAGGGATGGAATAGGTGCTGTTTTGTCCCAAGTGTGGCCAGACGGAGAGAAAGTAGTAGCATATTTCAGCATGGTGCTAAACAAAGCTGAAAAGAGGTATTGTGTCACACGGCGAGAGCTGTTAGCTGCAATCTCTGCCATCAGGCATTTCACGTACTGCTTGTGCGGCCGGCACTTCACTATATGTTCCGAACATGCCTCATTGCAGTGCCTGATGACTTTCAAGGTACCAGAGGGCCAGGTGGCTTATTGGCTCGAGGAATTGCAGAGTTATGAATTCACTGTAACGCATCTTGCAGGGGAACAGCATAGTAATGCAGACATCCTGTCGAGACGTCCATGTAGAGTGCAAGAATGCAGGTATTGTGAGCCCAGAGAAGTCGAAGAGTTGGAGCTTAGCCAGAAAATAGATGGAAGCGATGAGCCTGAGCTGGTCTGTCATGAGCTACAAGAAGTGGATATCACTCATTGGGCAGAGAATCAAAGTTGTGACTCGAACCTACGGCCTGTAATGCAGTGAGTAGAGGCACAGCAATGGCACCATGGGAGGAGGAAGCAGCCCTCTTCACCTAGGGACTGTGGGCCAAGTTCAAGTGTCTGCAGCTGACAGAGGAGGTCCTCTAGCGAGTGTGGGTGGTGCCAGCGAGGAGAAAAGAGATGGCAAGTCATGGTGCCCGAGGTTGTGCAAGAGGTCTGCCGGGTCTGGCAATTTTGGGGTGAGGAAGACTGTGGCGAGGGGGGCGTGGTTCTGCGAAGTCTGTAGCGGGAGAGAGAGGAAGGAAGCGAGCGGTGAGTAAGTAGGTCAAGTGCAGATGATGAACACCTGTGTCTGATTTCAGTAATTGGCGTGGAGAGACCGGATATAAACCCGACCTCCACCTTGGTGCTGGCTTCGGCGGGAATCCTCCACACGTCCGGGGAAGTGGAACAGGCCTAGGAGAGAGAGAGCGAGAGGGGGGAGAGAGAGAGAGAGAGAGAGAGAGAGAAGCAGATGGAAGGGGTTCGCCGACCCCTGGGCACGCCACCATCTGGTCCTCCGCCAGCTGGATGGCCTGGTTCAGCGACGTCGGGCGGTGGCACTGGACCCACTGAGCAGTCTTCCTCGGCAGCCTAGCCACAAACTGCTCCAGTACCACACGATCGATGATTCCCTCGACGTCGCTTTGGTCGGCCATCAGCCATTTGCGGCAGGAGTCCCGGAGCTGCTGTGCCATGACGAAGGGTCGGCCGGACTCTTCCAGGGTCAGTGACCTGAACCTCTGTCGATGTTGTTCCGGAGTCCGACCGACCCGCTGGAGGATGGCACGCTTGAGGTCTTGGTAGACCAGCAGATTCTGGACTGGCAGTTGGTGTGCGGTAGGGCTTGCATAGACTAGTCGAGTAGTTGATAGATCGACTACTTCAACCACTAGTCGACGCTGTCGGAAACAATCGACTACTCGAGCGTCCATTAACCATAACTGAATTAAAAATGGCGAACGTCACCAACAGACACCACACGTCAGATGTGTGGAAGTATTTCATCAAGGATGACAAAAATATTGTAATTGGCCAACTCTGAAAGAGGGCGTTCACATATTGCGTCTAAAAACGTGTGGAAAGCGCGGCCGTGCCGCTGTCTCCTACAAGCGCTTGCGCTCCCGTGGCGTCTGTCGTTGCTATGCAACCAAACTCCGCTCTCCATGATGACGACGAAGAAGTATCATTCAGCAAAGGATTAATTTATTTCTAGCCCTTGCATTAGCTTTACTACTAGATATATTTCTGGAGATGAGAAGGAAAAACCCGCCTGGAAAAACTAGCGCACCACGTCCGTTGCTTTCATTATGAGCGCGCTCGCCTAACTTAACGACCTTGAACGCGGAAAAGACGCGATATGTGAACGGCCCCTAGAAGCAGACGTCTGAAATGAAAGGCAAGAACGGCTATTTATTTGGCTTTAGACTGTTACATTAAAATTTTTAAATGAAATGTCATAATTATAATGTTTTGAGAGTTTACTTGTGTAATTGTTGCATTAGGCTATGAATTAATAAATGTTTATTGATAAGATCTAGCTATTTCATGTCTTTTCATTTACAGTAACATGAACCACGAGTAGTCGAGTAACTCGAGTATTGTTTTGATAAGAAGTCGACTAGCAGAAATCAGTAGTCGTGCAACCCCTAGTGTGCGGCCACCTGCGCCTCCCCGGACAGCAAAGGGATCAGCCGCATTGGCCAGTCCGTTTTGGGCCATCCCCGATCCTCCGCGGACCTCTCAAATAGATCCAGGAATGCCTCTGGATCATCTTGTGGACCCATTTTGTTGAGAGGCAGTGGTGATGACGTGTCTTTTGCTGGGGGGATGGCCCGAACCTCCCGGTCTACCCAGCTCCGAAACAGCTCGCGGTCTTCATGCTGGGATCGGAGGAGCACCTCGAACCGCTTGTCTTGCTCCTCCTTTATCGCCAGCAGGTGTTGATTTTGTTCCTGGTGAAGACCGGCGAGCGACTGGATGATATCCGCAAATGGCGTGCCTGGCGGGGACTGCATGGCGGCGGCGTTCTTCTCCCTTCCCGGGTTTCGGCACCAGTGTGATGAGGTTCAGTTCTTTATAGTTAGGGAAGGAAGAAGACAAGGGGTCGGCATTGACTGGGACTCTCGTTTATTCACTCAAGTTGAAAATACAAACAAAAAGGTGCGCACGTATCGCGTTCACCGTGCGGCAGCACAGCATAAACACAGCCAATAATTCAGAATATAAATCGTCAGCTTTTCTCTCGGTCGGCAGCAGCACACAAGGTCCCAGTCCCTCTCTCCCTCTCTCCCTCTCTCCCGGTCGGGTTTATATCCGGTCTCTCCACGCCAATTACTGAAATCAGACACAGGTGTTCATCATCTGCACTTGACCTACTTACTCACCGCTCGCTTCCTTCCTCTCTCTCCCGCTACAGACTCCGCAGAACCACGCCCCCCTCGCCACAAAGACACTTCTGCGTCTGCGTCAGGCCTTGTACTGGGGACGGCTGAGGCGTGATATCGAGGACTTCTGCAGGCATTGGCACTCTGTACAGCGCGCAAAGGGCCGCAGAAGCAGTCTAGGGCCCAGCTACAGCAGTTTACAGTGGGGGAGCTGATGCAGTGGGTGGGGGAGGGTGCTTTGTCTTGATTGCTATGGATTACTTTCCAAAATGGCCTGAGGCCTTTGCACTGCCTGACCAGGAGGCTGAGACTGTTGACAATGTCTTGGTGAAGGGCATGTTTAGTAGTTTTGGGGTTCCCCAGTGTATCCATAATGATCAAGGGAGAAACAAGGTATTCTCTTACATGTGTGAGCATTTGGGAATCAACAAGACTCGCACCACTCCAATCCATCCCCAAAATGACAGGCTCGTGCAGCAATTCACCAGGACACTAGAGCCTCTTCACAACATGGCTGCCACACCAGAGCCTCCAGCTGTCATGGCCTCCACGCCAGAGCCTCTAGCCATCATGACCCCCCACGCCAAAATCTCCAGCTGTCATGAACGTCATGCCAGAGTTTTCAGCCGTCATGAATGTTGCATCTGAACCTAACAAGGCCGTTCCTAGGTGTTCAAGGCTGGCTTCCATTTTGGCGGTTGGAAATTTTGTGTGTCCGGGCCGCGTACGCTTCAGTTTCTCTCGAAGCGGCTGCACCAGATCTAGTCTTGCCCAAGGTGGCGGTGTCCGCCCAGGAACTCACTGTCTGCCCTGATTCAACCAAAGAGGTCATCCCTGAACTTCCTGCCTGTCCTGACACGACCACGGAGATCATCTATGAACTCTCTACCTACCCTGATTCGACCACGGAGGTCATCCCTGAACTCTCTACTTGTCCTGACAAAATCACGGAGGTTGTCTTTGAGTGTCCTGACACGATGACGGAGGTTGTCCCTGAGTTTCCTGTCTGCCCAGAGTTTTCGGTCTACCCTGAGTTTCCTGACTGCCTAGATACGACCACTGAGGTCTTCCTTGAACTTCCTGTCTATCTTGTCTTGGTCAGAGAGGCTGTTCTAAGTTTACAAGTCATGGCCAAGGAGGCCACTATTAAAGAGACTGCTTAACTTGTTATGGACATTACCCCTGGATGTCCTGCCTGCCCTGTTATGGCCATGGAGGCCATCTGCTTCACTATTAAATCACAAGAATTGAATTGAATTGAAATAATAAAAAAGCGTAGCTTACCAGAAATTGTACCATGCACCATAAAATTTACATATAATTTTACACTTATGCTATACTAAAGCCTGAAATGGGCACTTTTTGTGACAGCAACCCTATCATTTTTGATCAAAGATGTGGCTTAACTTCAGAATTTGAACTAAAATCAGTATTTTTATGATTGCTCTGAGCATTTCTGAATAAGTTCAACAAACATTAAATTACTTATTCATAAACTTAAAAAAATAATTAATAAAAATGTAGGTGTGACGGGGTTGAGACTAGGGTAATAGGGTTGAAGATGGTAACGGGGTTGAAGAGACAAATACAGCTAAACATATACATAGTTGTTTTTTACTCAAATTCACTGTAAGATTTTCTATGAAACGCAAGTTACAAATACCCTGGGGGCTAAGCCCCCCCTGTCTTCCAATCCTAGTGACGTCCCTGTACTTAACTAAAAGTATTGCTACTTAAGAAATCATTTACTTGATTACAAGTAGAAGTACTGAAAAAGACTAAATAATTAGTTTGCTGAAAAACATTATAAAGTAGTATTATTTTTCTATTTTACCCAAAATGAGGTGATGTTAGTAATATGGCACATTAAACACTCTCGTAATGTATGTTTCATTCATACTAGAAGCCAGAGGGGGCCTTCACGCAGAAAGTCTACAAGTGAGATTCATAGAAGTATTAAAGTCCGCGTGAACCGGAAGTTGCAAACGACTTTTTTCTCCAGTGTTGTGACGTATTTCCCAGTGAAAAGGAATATTGAACAGAGGGCAGGGTTTTACTCTAGCGCTCCTCCTCTCCATCTCTCACTCATAGCAGACTAATGGTTTGAGGGGAGTGGTTAAGCGTTTCCCAACCCAAGCCGTCAAACCTACATCATCAGAGAAGGAACAGCCACTAGGTGGCGCTTCGGTAGCGCGGCCGCCATTTTGGACTGAACCAACGACTTTACCGTTAGCACAACTACTGTACAGCATTAACATTATGTCTGGAAATAATTGGAAACAAAGAAAACAGTGTTCTGCCATCAACTGCAACAACTACCAGTGTACAACCAATCAACTAGCATTTCATAGATTCCCCAAAGATCCAGAGAGGTAAAGTAGAAAAGGTTTTATTAACTTTAAAGTGAGCTAACGTCAACGATAACAGGTGCTGTAACGTACTTAGGTAAAGTTGGTTTTATATTCGCACATTCGCACTTTTTTGCTTAAAAACTGTCTCAATAACAAGCGCAATAAAGCACATTTTTGCAAAATAAAAGCAGCTACATGATCTTTAGGACAAAGATGGTGAACTACAACACTCTCCACAATCGATCAAAATGGGCAAATATTGTTTTAATGGCATACAAAGTTGCGAATGTCCACTGAATGTCCAATGTAGTGTGGTAAAGAAGATAGGGGCCGTCTAAAAAGTTTTTTTTTTTTTCATTGTGTGCAAACAGACAACTACATTTTTGCAAAGTACAGATGTACCAGCAAATATCTCTCACATTATGTGTTCTAATGCTATTGATTGTACTTTAGCAACAATAAAAAGTGCATTATAATGATTGTATTTAGGAAACCTGCCTCACTATACATAATGTACATAAATATTTTTAGAATAAAATTACATTAATTTACCAAAAGGATTTTTTACTATCCGAAGGTTGTAGCATGTTCCTAGTGACCAGTCTGACTTACTACAGGTGAGATTTTGACAAAAACTCCCTTACTGTACGTACAGTTGACAAATATGTTTTTTTTTTTATTACTGTAATTCACCCTAAGTATTTTTTCGTGTTCCAAAGGCTGTAGTGCTTTCCTAGTGACCAGACTGACTTACTACAGGTGAAATTTTGACAAAAACTCCCTTACTGTACGTACAGTTGACAAATAAGATTTTAAAAAAATTACTGTAATTCACCCTAAGTATTTTTTCGTGTTCCAAAGGCTGTAGTGCTTTCCTAGTGACCAGACTGACTTACTACAGGTGAAATTTTGACAAAAACTCCCTTACTGTACGTACAGTTGACAAATATGTTTTTTTAAAAATTACTGTAATTCACCCTAAGTATTTTTTTCGTGTTCCAAAGGCTGTAGTGCTTTCCTAAGGACCAGACTGACTTACTACAGGTGAGATTTTGACAAAAACTCCCTTACTGTACGTACAGTTGACAAATATGTTTTTTTTTTTTAAATTACTGTAATTCACCCTAAGTATTTTTTTCGTGTTCCAAAGGCTGTAGTGCTTTCCTACGGACCAGACTGACTTACTACAGGTGAAACTTTGACAAAAACTCCCTTACTGTACGTACAGTTGACAAATATGTTTTTTA
This sequence comes from Squalius cephalus, assembly GCF_949319135.1. Classification (NCBI taxonomy): domain Eukaryota; kingdom Metazoa; phylum Chordata; class Actinopteri; order Cypriniformes; family Leuciscidae; genus Squalius; species Squalius cephalus. The sequence goes on from NC_137129.1 coordinate 23,233,219, forward strand.
AAAAATTACTGTAATTCACCCTAAGTATTTTTTCGTGTTCCAAAGGCTGTAGTGTTTTCCTAAGGACCAGACTGACTTACTACAGGTGAGATTTTGACAAAAACTCCCTTACTGTACGTACAGTTGACAAATATGTTTTTTAAAAAATTACTGTAATTCACCCTAAGTATTTTTTCGTGTTCCAAAGGCTGTAGTGCTTTCCTAGTGACCAGACTGACTTACTACAGGTGAAATTTTGACAAAAACTCCCTTACTGTACGTACAGTTGACAAATACGTTTTTTAAAAAATTACTGTAATTCACCCTAAGTATTTTTTCGTGTTCCAAAGGCTGTAGTGCTTTCCTACGGACCAGACTGACTTACTACAGGTGAAATTTTGACAAAAACTCCTTTACTGTACGTACAGTTGACAAATAAGATTTTTAAAAAATTACTGTAATTCACCCTAAGTATTTTTTCGTGTTCCAAAGGCTGTAGTGCTTTCCTAGTGACCACACTGACTTACTACAGGTGAAATTTTGACAAAAACTCCCTTACTGTACGTACAGTTGACATACGTCTTTTTTTTAATTACTGTAATTCACCCTAAGTATTTTTTCGTGTTCCAAAGGTTGTAGTGCTTTCCTAGTGACCAGACTGACTTACTACAGGTGAAATTTTGACAATACCTCCCTTACTGTACAATTATCAAATGTTTATGTAATGAGCATATTATTACATGTTTATTACATATGTTTATGAAATAAACTGTAAATCACCTATAGTGGGTTTTTTTACATCCCAAAGGTTGTAGTACTTTCCTAGTGAAAGGACTGACTTATTACAGGTGAAATTTTGACAAAAACTCCCTTACTGTACGTACAGTTGACAAATATGTTTTTTAAAAAATTACTGTAATTCACCCTAAGTATTTTTTTCGTGTTCCAAAGGCTGTAGTGTTTTCCTACAGACCAGACTGACTTACTACAGGTGAGATTTTGATAAAAACTCCCTTACTGTACGTACAGTTGACAAATAAGATTTTTAAAAAATTACTGTAATTCACCCTAAGTATTTTTTCGTGTTCCAAAGGCTGTAGTGCTTTCCTACGGACCAGACTGACTTACTACAGGTGAAATTTGGACAATACCTCCCTTACTGTACAATTATCAAATATGTTTATGTAATGAGCATATTATTACATATGTTTATTACATATGTTTATGAAATAAACTGTAAATCACCTATAGTGTTTTTTTATATATCCCAAAGGTTGTAGTACTTTCCTAGTGACCATACTTACTTACTACACGTGAAATTTTGACAATACCTAATAATACTGTATTACATAATGATATAATACTGTAATTCACTAAAAGGGGTTTTGTTTGTTTAAGGTTGTAGTACATTAATAGGGGCTACATTATTATTAACAGTAGTGACTGAACCTGTACGCATTGGTTTAGCAAATCTGACAGATAATGTACAGCAATATCATGGCATTCAAGATACTGTACAGTGCACTGTTTTATTTCTATTAACTTTGTTCATGGAATACCACTGGGATTATACATAAAAGTTGTAATTAATTCTTCGTGGTTAGAGTAATATTTCAATTTCACCTCTTCAAAATTTTGCTGTTGTTGATCCTCTCTTGGTTTAAGTTGTTCTTATATTATCATAAACCCTTTAACTGATTGTTTTGTCAAGTACTTTTTACTTTACTATATTTTCTTTTAGTGAAGTGACGTAAAAGTTTAAGTAAAACAAATGTGTGTGTTTGAATACAATTTTTTCAAATGTTTTCAGTCAGGACTACTTTGGGTAAACAAAAATATTTAAGCAATTGAACATGTTATTTAATATTTATTCATTGCATTATGTAATTGGTTAACACACATAACTGTTAGTGGTTTGTTACATAATTAATTCTTGTCACATTTACCAATGATTTACCAAGTGCCAAAGATGGTACCCAATGTATGCTGCATTGGACTATCACCAGACAAGCTACCTGGAAAAGATGCCCAATGGTTGTGCTCACTGTGTACCTTAAACAGTGGAACATCATTAAAGAATATCTGCTGAAACTTCTGCTTTATTGTCCTTGTTGCAATATGGATTACCACTGTATATATGTATTTTGGGACTTACAGTTAAAGACCCAAGGACCAGATATGATTTATTAAGACCAGGAGTTAGAAGTGCAGTCAATTTAAGACAAGAGTCAGAATTATAATAAATTAATTATAGATAGATTTGAAGATAGTTTGCAGTTTAATCAGGCAGAAGTCAGCTTCAAGAATCACAAGGAGTGATTACAGTAACAAAAGTGCTGACACCCTTACATTTACAAAAATCAAAGCAATTATACCCTTCACCAAGGTCTAAGCTTTGTCATTGCTTCAGGTTGAATGATTCTGATTGGCTAATAAATAATCGCACATTTTCTACACAGATAGACTGAAGCATATCTCCATCAATTATGCGGCTGACATTCGGACCCTGAATTTAGGCACGTCGTGACCTTCCACACTTGTAGTGATTGTAATGAATAGTAATTGGACCAATTTTTGAGTCTCTAGGACCAACTCTATAGCGCCACCACCAGTTAAAAAATTCCACATTAAAAGGTTTATAGCTTTTGAACCCTTTGATCTAGATGTGAATGTAAATAGATGTAAAATGAAACTTAGTACACCTGATTCCACTCATTATGGTAATCACAATCAATATCTTACATTAAGACTCCGCCCATTACAGTAGTGGCCATTTTGAAAAGTACAGTGTTCAGTTTTTTTGCTACTCCTCATTCAAATTTTGTTCAATTCTTACGACAATTGGCTCAGATGATCTTTGGACCGAGCCACACAGAAGTGACTGAACAGATTTTTGATTTTCGCTACCGTTCCCGATATATTTTTCTCCAAATTTGACCTGTATTTGTCTCCTTATGGTAGTTAGCTTAGCATGCTAATTGGTTAGCATGCTAACCAGATGCCATTCTTTCTAATGTGGCTCTTCAGCTATCAGGCTAACCATAAACTACATTAGCATTAAGCTAACTTAGCTTGCTAATCTGGTTAACATGCCTTTGTGTGCTCATTCTTACACTTAAGCCTCTCCTCGGCAGCTTGGTAAGACAGCGTCAACTGAGTGGCGCAAGCTGCTAAACCACGTGCCACGAGCCCCGAACCATTCCGGTTGTGGGTTTGAATGCTGTGTGGCACATTCCCAGATCGCAAGAGGTATTGTGGCCTTATGTGGTGGAAAAGTTGCTTCTGTTCCAGACATGGTGTCTATATGTGAATGAACTCGATAAATACAACATGCAGTAAATTTATACAAAAATTATTCATTTCGAATTGCTTCTCACTTGAACTATGGACCTTCTTCTTCATCTTGCAAAAAAACGCAACTTCCCAGTGGCGCAATGATATGAGTGACAGGTATCTGACCCAAAGATAATGAGTTTGAGCCCTGCGTGGGATGATTTAAAAAAAATTGTGTGATTCCTTTATTATTCAACGTTGTACTAATCTTTCTTCCTCTTGGATTAGAAATAAGTATGTCTTTTTCATTCTGTGTTCATTCTCATCTGAACTTCTGTTCATTTTGAGTTAATTTTCACCTGTACTTCTGAACCAGCTCTTTTTTCTTGAATTTCTGCTGATTTACTCTTCCTGCTCTTGCTGCTGCTTCAGGGGCTTGGCCCCGTATCGCTGCTTGCAGCTATATTTCCACTTGTTCCTTAACCTGTAACCAAGAATACTAACACACACAGACACAGTTTCTTCAAGACTGGATTTGGTGAGGAGGAGAGTCTTCTCAAAACATCAAGATAACATGTTCTTTCTCTCAAGGAGAGGATACTTTAAATCTAACTGTAAAGACTTTAACTAAGAAATGGTCTCTCAACTATAGGTTTCAATGACTCCTGAGACCATTGCTATCAGGGTAGCCTAGAAAAGCAGATGGATGTAGTGACACCTGTTAAAGAAGTCCATATTTCATCTCTGGAAGCCAGGCTAAATGAGCAAGCACTGTTACTGCATTCCTGGCATGGGCCAGACCCTTACGTTACACCTCAGATATCAAATACAGACATTTAAAGGATACATGAAATAACATTTTTGATAATCACACTGGTAATTTCTATAACAAAGTAAAATCTCATAAACCTAGAGAAGTCATTCAACTCATTTGATATTTAGAAGGAAAACTATTGATTAATACCTTGATTATAATCACTCATTAGGTATACATTGAAGCAGCAGGGTGTTCCAGAATCCACTTCTTCAGGACTTCATAACAAAAACTTAACTTGAATCATTACAATAAGGGTGTTGCTTATTTATAACGTTGAAAATATGATTAACCTAAAATATCTGCATTTTTTTTAATCAATGAAAGAAATGTGTTGTACAAGGAACAGCAGTTCTAATACCTACTTTTACCTAATACATTTATCAAAGTTAATTGAGTAGAGTGATCACTGGGAACATACTATAACCTTTGGAACATGAAAAAATACTTTAGGTGAATTACTGTAATTTTTTCATAAACATATTTGTTTATTGTACATACAGTAAGGGAGGTATTGTCAAATTTTCACATGTAGTAAGTCAGTCTGGTCACTAGGAAGCACTACAGCCTTTGGAACATGAAAAAATTATTTAGGGGATTTACAGTAATTGTTTCATAAACATATTTGATAATTGTACGTACAGTAAGGGAGGTATTGTCAACATTTCACGTGTAGTAAGTCAGTCTGGTCACTAGGAAAGCACTACAGCCTTTGGAACATGAAAAAAATACTTTAGGGGGATTACAGTAATTGTTTCATAAACATATTTGATTATTGTTGGTACAGTAAGGGAGGTATTGTCAAAATTTCACCTGTAGTAAGTCAGTCTGGTCACTAGGAAAGCACTACAACCTTTGGAACATGAAAAAACACTTCAGGTGAATTACTGTAATTTTTCCATGTGGATTTTTGTGTGCTGTATGTACAGTTAGGGAGGTATTGTCAAAATCTCACCTGTAGTAAGTCAGTGTGGTCACTAGGAAGCACTACAGCCTTTGGAACATGAAAAAATGATTTAGGGGAATTACAGTATTTGTTTCATAAACATATTTGATAATTGTACGTACAGTAAGGGAGGTATTGTCAACATTTCACGTGTAGTAAGTCAGTCTGGTCACTAGGAAAGCACTGCAGCCTTTGGAACATAAAAAAATACTTTAGGTGAATTACTGTAATTTTTCCATATGAATTTTTGTGTGCTGTATGTACAGTAAGGGAGGTATTGTCAAATTTTCACCTGTAGTAAGTCAGTGTGGTCACTAGGAAAGCACTACAGCCTTTGGAACATGAGAAAATGATTTAGGTGAATTACAGTAATTTTTTCATAAACTTATTTGATAATTGTACGTACAGGAAAGGAGGTATTGTCAAAATCTCACCTGTAGTAAGTCAGTCTAGTCACTAGGAAAGCACTACAGCCTTTGGAACATGAAAAAATACTTTAGGGGGATTACAGTAATTGTTTCATAAACATATTTGATTATTGTTGGTACAGTAAGGGAGGTATTGTCAAAATTTCACCTGTAGTAAGTCAGTCTGGCCACTAGGAAAGCACTACAACCTTTGGAACATGAAAAAAACACTTCAGGTGAATTACTGTAATTTTTCCATGTGGATTTTTGTGTGCTGTATGTACAGTTAGGGAGGTATTGTCAAAATCTCACCTGTAGTAAGTCAGTGTGGTCACTAGGAAGCACTACAGCCTTTGGAACATGAAAAAATGATTTAGGGGAATTACAGTAATTGTTTCATAAACATATTTGATAATTGTACATACAGTAAGGGAGGTATTGTCAACATTTCATGTGTAGTAAGTCAGTCTGGTCACTAGGAAAGCACTACAGCCTTTGGAACATAAAAAAATACTTTAGGTGAATTACTGTAATTTTTCCATATGAATTTTTGTGTGCTGTATGTACAGTAAGAGAGGTATTGTCAAATTTTCACCTGTAGTAAGTCAGTGTGGTCACTAGGAAAGCACTACAGCCTTTGGAACATGAGAAAATGATTTAGGTGAATTACAGTAATTTTTTCATAAACTTATTTGATAATTGTACGTACAGGAAAGGAGGTATTGTCAAAATCTCACCTGTAGTAAGTCAGTCTAGTCACTAGGAAAGCACTACAGCCTTTGGAACATGAAAAATTACTTTAGGGGGATTACAGTAATTGTTTCATAAACATATTTGATTATTGTTGGTACAGTAAGGGAGGTATTGTCAAAATTTCACCTGTAGTAAGTCAGTCTGGTCACTAGGAAAGCACTACAACCTTTGGAACATGAAAAAACACTTCAGGTGAATTACTGTAATTTTTCCATGTGGATTTTTGTGTGCTGTATGTACAGTTAGGGAGGTATTGTCAAAATCTCACCTGTAGTAAGTCAGTGTGGTCACTAGGAAGCACTACAGCCTTTGGAACATGAAAAAATGATTTAGGGGAATTACAGTAATTGTTTCATAAACATATTTGATAATTGTACGTACAGTAAGGGAGGTATTGTCAACATTTCACGTGTAGTAAGTCAGTCTGGTCACTAGGAAAGCACTGCAGCCTTTGGAACATAAAAAAAATACTTTAGGTGAATTACTGTAATTTTTCCATATGAATTTTTGTGTGCTGTATGTACAGTAAGGGAGGTATTGTCAAATTTTCACCTGTAGTAAGTCAGTGTGGTCACTAGGAAAGCACTACAGCCTTTGGAACATGAGAAAATGATTTAGGTGAATTACAGTAATTTTTTCATAAACTTATTTGATAATTGTACGTACAGGAAAGGAGGTATTGTCAAAATCTCACCTGTAGTAAGTCAGTCTAGTCACTAGGAAAGCACTACAGCCTTTGGAACATGAAAAAATACTTTAGGGGGATTACAGTAATTGTTTCATAAACATATTTGATTATTGTTGGTACAGTAAGGGAGGTATTGTCAAAATTTCACCTGTAGTAAGTCAGTCTGGCCACTAGGAAAGCACTACAACCTTTGGAACATGAAAAAAACACTTCAGGTGAATTACTGTAATTTTTCCATGTGGATTTTTGTGTGCTGTATGTACAGTTAGGGAGGTATTGTCAAAATCTCACCTGTAGTAAGTCAGTGTGGTCACTAGGAAGCACTACAGCCTTTGGAACATGAAAAAATGATTTAGGGGAATTACAGTAATTGTTTCATAAACATATTTGATAATTGTACATACAGTAAGGGAGGTATTGTCAACATTTCATGTGTAGTAAGTCAGTCTGGTCACTAGGAAAGCACTACAGCCTTTGGAACATAAAAAATACTTTAGGTGAATTACTGTAATTTTTCCATATGAATTTTTGTGTGCTGTATGTACAGTAAGAGAGGTATTGTCAAATTTTCACCTGTAGTAAGTCAGTGTGGTCACTAGGAAAGCACTACAGCCTTTGGAACATGAGAAAATGATTTAGGTGAATTACAGTAATTTTTTCATAAACTTATTTGATAATTGTACGTACAGGAAAGGAGGTATTGTCAAAATCTCACCTGTAGTAAGTCAGTCTAGTCACTAGGAAAGCACTACAGCCTTTGGAACATGAAAAATTACTTTAGGGGGATTACAGTAATTGTTTCATAAACATATTTGATTATTGTTGGTACAGTAAGGGAGGTATTGTCAAAATTTCACCTGTAGTAAGTCAGTCTGGTCACTAGGAAAGCACTACAACCTTTGGAACATGAAAAAACACTTCAGGTGAATTACTGTAATTTTTCCATGTGGATTTTTTTGTGCTGTATGTACAGTTAGGGAGGTATTGTCAAAATCTCACCTGTAGTAAGTCAGTGTGGTCACTAGGAAGCACTACAGCCTTTGGAACATGAAAAAATGATTTAGGGGAATTACAGTAATTGTTTCATAAACATATTTGATAATTGTACGTACAGTAAGGGAGGTATTGTCAACATTTCACGTGTAGTAAGTCAGTCTGGTCACTAGGAAAGCACTGCAGCCTTTGGAACATAAAAAAATACTTTAGGTGAATTACTGTAATTTTTCCATATGAATTTTTGTGTGCTGTATGTACAGTAAGGGAGGTATTGTCAAATTTTCACCTGTAGTAAGTCAGTGTGGTCACTAGGAAAGCACTACAGCCTTTGGAACATGAGAAAATGATTTAGGTGAATTACAGTAATTTTTTCATAAACTTATTTGATAATTGTACGCACAGGAAAGGAGGTATTGTCAAAATCTCACCTGTAGTAAGTCAGTCTAGTCACTAGGAAAGCACTACAGCCTTTGGAACATGAAAAAATACTTTAGGGGGATTACAGTAATTGTTTCATAAACATATTTGATTATTGTTGGTACAGTAAAGGAGGTATTGTCAAAATTTCACCTGTAGTAAGTCAGTCTGGTCACTAGGAAAGCACTACAACCTTTGGAACATGAAAAAACACTTTAGGTGAATTACTGTAATTTTTCCATGTGGATTTTTGTGTGTTGTATGTACAGTTAGGGAGGTATTGTCAAAATCTCACCTGTAGTAAGTCAGTCTGGTCACTGGGAGAGCACTACAGCCTTTGGAACTTGAAAAAACATTACAGTAATTTTTTCAAATTAATATTTGTGTACTGAACGTACAGTAAGGGTGGTATTGTCAAAAGCTCACCTGTAGTAAGTCAGTCAGGTCACTAGGAACATTCTACAACCTTTGGAATATCCCTTTGGTGAATTATTGTAAGTTTTACATAAAAAATGTGTAGGCTAATAAATATGTGTAAATGTTATTTAAATAAAACATATTTGCGTACTGTGTGTACTGTAATAGCCTACACAAAAGTACACTAAAGCAGTCTAGGTGAATACGCAGCAAATATCAAACCTGAAACTATTTTTACCCTGGTTGGCAAAATTTTTTAATTTTTTTTAATTTTTTTACTTGACTATGTTCATGGTGCTGTCCACGTATGTGGTACTGAAGGTCCTACATGATTAAGTCTGTAACTTGTGTAAAGTTGGTTTTATATTCGCATATTCGCGGAGTTCCGCGATCAATATCTCGTGAGCTGAATATTGTTACTACACAAATAACATTGTTTTAATATTTAAATCTTCCTCAAAACGAGCTTTCCTTCGGGTTTGCACTTTGCAGATGGTCCCTTCTTAGCAGCCTGCGCATAGAGATCAATGTATTTTGTCCAGTGCGAAGGAAAGATCGTTTTGAGGAAAATTATGTTGTAGCTTCTGGTGTTTTATCTGTAGTTATATGTGATAGACTAGACGGATTTCAGAAAAATGGCCTTCTATAAGAAGTGAGGAGCATTTATGGGTACAAGTTGGGAACCGGCCTACCTTACATATTTCAAGGGTGCTGAGTCCAAAAAAACTGGTTCCCAAGCGAAATTTTGAGATTTTTACCTTCTAATTTGCATATCAAAATGGCTGCCAAATTGCCTATCTTGCTCAGTCGTTGGACCATTTTCCCCTAGTTTTTTTGTAAGTAGGCAATCAAGATGAGGAAATTAAGTTTCTAGATCGATAGTCAAGGGTCAGAGCAAAGATATAATGGAGGCTCACTGCCTTTTTTATGTATATATATGTGCAAAATACCAACTTTTAAGGTGAAATTAAGCATTATTTGTGTAATTTTTTTAAGGCCGACATTCATATTCAATCAATATCACTCTTAAATGTTCCCAGTGTATATATGATATGTGATGTATTCCATATTACATAATAACTAAGAAAAACACCATTGCAAGTTGTCTGAGATTTCATTTTTTTATGTAAATTAAGGCGAGACACTACAGGTGAAAAGGGTAAAATTTTTAACTAGCAGATATCACCATGAAACTTTCACAGTTGATTACCTACATTAAGATAAGAAAAAAAAATGTATTACAAGTTTTCTGTAATTTAATGTTTAAATATGCAAATTAGGCAATATCTAATAAAATATGCACTAATTTGCATAGATTTAAAACAGTGAAATCTGAGTATTGGATAAAGCCAGGTTAAAAATAATTTTTTCATTGTGTTCACATATTAGATGGGAAAAAAATTACAGAGGGATTTATGGATATCTACTTTTGTTATCCTGTAAATCAGAAAATACTGTCAATAGCCTTAAAAAAAATGATTTTCGCCATGTTTTTTGGAATAAAATGTTATATAAATCAGGCTAGGAATAATATATTTACAAATCCCTCTGTAAATGTCTTCATAATATAACATAATATAACTATAACTAGGTACAAGTACAAAAGTTTGGTGTATAGGTGCTACTGAAGTGGAGCGTCATCCATGTGGTTTCCTTAGTCTGCTTCCGAAGCATTCACCGGCCCCAAGCAGGAGGACGGCACCGCCCGTTCCTCGAGGGAGCTGTCTCCCTGCTCAAGGCAAAACAGCTTGACAGCAGGGAAGTCCATGATGAACCAAAAAAAATTTAAACAAAAACACCAAAGAATCGACGACGAAAGTTAGGCTTTAATGCTCCAACAGAGTAATCCAAAGAGGTACATCCAAACACAGCTACACATAGACGAAACACAAACTGATCTGAACTTAAGTAGTTAGAGGATAATGAGACATGAACACAACACACACCTGAACTGAGTAATGAATCAAATTAACAACCATGAAGACAAGCTAACCAAGGTGAAAACACAAACAGAGTCCATGTGGAGAAAACTAAAAATAAACAAAACCAGATAACCCTGAAAGGAATACAGCTTTCATGTATTATGTGCTCTATTTATTGCTTTTTATGGCAAATTTATAAGTAAAAATAATAAAATTATATCATTGTGTTAATTCTTTTTTGTAGTTTTTGTATTATTATTCTATTAAAATGAATGAACTATCTATTAAATATGACACGAATATGAGAACAAGTGAACAAGTTATTTATTTTCATTATACCATATAAAGTTATTATCGTCATTATTTTTTAAGGTGTAAAATAGTTATTTCTACTCTCTGGCACACACAAATTCCGTCATCTTAAGCCGCTCACTCAATTTCATTTCTCTTTTCTCCATAAAGTACATGTGCCATTCACTATAATGAACAAGTGAACTTGTGACCGATTTCAGATGCATCTCAGACGAAACTGCAAAGTAAATGACAAATTATGACCCACAGACAAAACTTCATAATAAAAGTCAGACAAAAACAATAGCTGAAAACCAAAAAGAGCAGAATTAGACTGTGGACCGACTAGACGTTAAAATTTAAGATATTTTTATGGGCTGGCCCCACTCTCATGGAACCAATGAATAATGCTATTTGATAGAAGACTATAGTGGGCCACACATGGTTGCTGCTACTACATACAATGTGGGAGAAAGGGTTTGAGGTTAGAGAAAATATTTTTTGACACATTGTCCCAAATGTCCAAGGCTTCTGAGAGGGGGGCGTAAAACGTCTCGGTTACATATGTAACCCTCGTTCCCTGAGTAGGGAACGGAGACGTTACATCATGACGATGAATGGGGTTTCGCTTAGAAAGCCTCTCATCTTCGAGAAATAAAACGAGCCAATGGCAAAGAAATGCCATGGGTCTGCGGAATTTGCATTGCGTAACTCCGCCTTACCTCATGGGTATATAAGGAAGTATGCTGGCACCATGCAGATATGTTTCTTCGCCGAGGAGCGGCAACATACACTTTCAGGGTGGAGGGAGACTGCCTTCGGTCCAACCCTTCTTGCAGGAAGGAAAGCACGACACTGATCGGGCATTTTCTGGGGTCTTCTCTGCGAGAAGAGCACCAGGTGACGAAGAAGTTCCACTTCAAAGCGTAGGCATGTCTCGTGGACGATGCTCTAGCGGAAGTGATGGTAGCCACTACCGCTGGTGGTTGGGTACTCAAACCTGCCTCATCCCGTCCAGGAGCCACACGTGGAGGTTCCAAAGATCGGGATGAGGGTACCATAGGGTGCACCGTCCCTGAGAAAGCAGGTCGTTCCTCAGAGGGATTGGCCAGGGAGGTGCTGTCGCGAGGAGTACTAGTTTGGAGAACCAGGTCCGGTTGTGTCAATGAGGGGCAACCAAAATGACCTTCTCCCTGTCCTCCCTGAGCTTGCACAGGGTCTGTGCAAGAAGGCTCACTGGGGGAAATGCATACTTGCAAAGGCCCCGCGGCCAGCTGTGCACCAGTGTGTCCGTGCCGAGCGTGCCCTCGGTCAGGGAGTAAAACAGGTCGCAATGGGACGAGTTGTGGGAGGCAAACAGGTCTACCTGTGCGTCCCCGAACTGATCCCAAATCAGCTGAACCGTCTTTGGATGGAGTCTCCATTCTCCAGGGAGAGGTTGAAGCCATGAAAGCACGTGAGCATCTTGAACGGAAGCCTGTGAAGGGATCGGTTCAAGACGTGCAGGTCCAGGAATTGCCGTAACCCACCGGTTTTCTTCGGTACAATGAAGTAAGGGCTGTAGAACCCGGACTTCATTTCGGCTGGAGGGACAATCTCGACTGCACCTTTCGCCAGTAAGGTAGCGACCTCCGTACGCATGACAGGGGCATTGCCACCCACCATAGTGTAACGGACTCCCCGGAGGCGGGGAGGAAATCGTGCGAACTGAATCGCATAGCCGAGCCTGGTGGTTCTCTCAACCCAGGGGGACAGGTTGGGAAACTCTAGCCAGGCTCCCAAGAACTGAACAAGCGGGGTCATGGGAACCACAGACGTACCCTCGGTAGGGCAGCGAAGTGGAATGAACGGTCCGGACGTGGGCGGCGTAGCGACCCGGTGTGGGGGCACGGTCATTGCCGCATCCTGACAGAGGAGGCCAAGGAAGGACCAGTGTTCCACGGGGGGCCTGCTCTGACAGAGGTCTGGCGACAGAGGGGGACAAGAGTGGCGAGGCAGAGCGTCGCACACTGCCATCCATGGTCTCTTGGGGCTCGGAGGAAGGGGCATCAGTTCTTAGAAAAAAGATTCTCCCCCGGCCCTCCACCGGGGGAAGGAGTGGTCCTGCTACCAGCTCCTGACAAGAACTGAGCCCTAACTCCAAGCTGCCCATCTCAGGAGTGCTGCTTAGCCTGGCGTTTTGGCGGGCTAAGGGGCGGAGACGGGCGGTGCCATCCTCCTGCTTGGGGCCGGTGAAGGCTTCGGAAGCAGACTAAGGAAACCACATGGATGACGCTCCACTTCAGTAGCACCTATACCCCAAACTTTCCAGTCTTGTACCTAGTTATATGAAGACATTTACAGAGGGATTTGTAAATATATTATTCCTAGCCTGATTTATATAACATTTTATTCCAAAAAACATGGCGAAAATCATTTTTTTAAGGCTATTGACAGTATTTTCTGATTTACAGGATAACAAAAGTAGATATCCATAAATCCCTCTGTAATTTTTTTCCCATCTAATATGTGAACACAATGAAAAAATCATTTTTAACCTGGCTTTATCCAATACTCAGATTTCGTTGTTTTAAATATATGCAAATTAGTGCACATTTGATTAGATATTGCCTAATTTGCATATTTAAACATTAAATTACAGAAAACTTGTAATACATTTTTTTTCTCATCTTAATGTAGGTAATCAACTGTGAAAGTTTCATGGTGATATCTGCTAGTTAAAAATGTTACCCTATTCACCTGTAGTGTCTCGCCTTAATTTGCATAAAAAATTAAATCTCAGACAACTTGCAATGGTGTTTTTCTTAGTTATTATGTAATATGGAATACATCACATATCATATATACACTGGGAACATTTAAGAGTGATATTGATTGAATATGTATGTCGGCCTTAAAAAATTACACAAATAATGCTTAATTTCACCTTAAAAGTTGGTATTTTGCATAAATATATACATAAAAAAGGCAGTGAGCCTCCATTATATCTTTGCTCTGACCCTTGACTATCGATCTAGAAACTTAATTTCCTCATCTTGATTGCCTACTTACAAAAAAACTAGGGGAAAATGGTCCAACGACTGAGCAAGATAGGCAATTTGGCGGCCATTTTGATATGCAAATTAGAAGGTCAAAAACTCAAAATTTTGCTTGGGAACCAGTTTTTTTGGATTCAGCACCCTTGAAATATGTACAGTAGGCCGGTTCCCGACTTGTACCCATAAATGCTCCTCACTTTCACTTTTTGGGTACATCCCATCTAGACTATTATAGGTGTTTTCTGTAGCAACAACGTTTAGTTCACGAGTTATTGAACGCGGAAGTCCGCGAATGTGCGAATATAAAACCAACTTTACCTAAGTCTGTAACGTTAATGTAAGCTATCCCATAACCGCAGTAACAGTTTGCTAATGTTATGTATTTGGTCGAAATTGTCAAGACTCGAAATGGGCTTTTTAAATCGCATACTTTCAGAGATATATGAACACCTAACCTGGCAAATGACCGCTTTGTTAATTCATTGTTATCACTAAATTAACCCTTTAACTGTCACCTTTTTTTCGCATAAACATGAAAATCACTATCCAAACTTAAATGGTTGTAATTCAAGAATGCTTTGGAATTTAGACCTATGGTCAGAGCCGGATTATCCATAAGGGCACTTGGGCCAGTGCCCAGGGGCACCAACCATTCACAACCACTAGGGGGGCACCACATGACACAAGCTTTAAAAATATTTTTCGTAAATTGTTATATTATTAACTTAAAATTCTTGAAAGACCATACATAACTCGTTTATGAACACTAATTTAACAATAATAATAATAATAAATTATAAATAAATAAAGATTATATGACCACTATCACTCCCCCCCTCCCTCCCCAATCTGTCAGAGTTGAGTTGGTCCACAACAAGTACGCGCAAATGTGTCATTTTTTTACCGTCTACAGAAAATGAATCTAAATGCAAAATGGGCAGATGTCAATTGAGTGGTTTTGCAGTTGTTATATATGTGTTAAAGATTTTATTTTGGATGTGTTCATTGTGATTATATTGGCTGGGTTTATAAAAGTTTATAAAATTGAAAAGGTTTCTTTCCTTGGGTGCATTTGGAAACAAATCTTGTCTATTTCTAAATGTAATCGCGTGCATCGCTGATGATTATACTCTCCGTGTGTTGAAAAAAACTTCGATTAAACACACTCGCAACCAAAGCGGAGACGTTACAGCGTTGCCAGTGGCACTGAGCGGAGTTTTGCCGCTGTAGTGGACACGCACCGTTAAGGCGTCGGCGATGACCGCCAGGCGAATGAGGATATTCTTCTTGGGGGAGACAGGAGCGAGGAAGACTCGGGTGAGGAAGAAGACATTAATGAAGGTTTTTTGGGCAAACGTGAATTGACGCTGTCAATGAATTGATGTAGGCTACATTTTGAATTGAGACATTTGAATAGTGCTCACTGCTCATATGCCTACATGTATGTAGTTGGACAAGTTAGTAAATTACATTTGAGAAATCACCTTGATTATGTCTTCATTTTCAATTATGTTTATTTTATTTTCTGTGTGTGTGTGTGTGTGTGTGTGTGTGTGTGTGTGTGTGTGTGTGTGTGTGTGTGTGAATGTGTGCTTTGACAATATTGTATGTAAAATAGTCATGCAAATGAAAGGGGAGGGGGCTTTGAGGTATAGTGCCCAGGGGCACCACACTGTCTTAATACGGCCCTGCCTATGGTTGGTCTTGTTTTAATTTGTCAGATTATTGTTGAAGTGAAATAAATTATGAAAGTGAAACAGAAAAAAAGTTATATAAGTTTGAGTTTATTAAAATGTACAAATTTAAAAAATATAGGCTAATTATTTATATTTTATATAAAATATATAAATTACAAAATATATTTTACTCTAGAACTGCAAGAAAATGAAAGCAAAAAATCTGAACAAGTTGTGTTCCACATTTTAGGTTGATATGTTGATATCTCGCTCCCTCACCCTTTCTGCCGTGTGCTCTAACGTTACACGGTTTGGAGCTGCGCGCTCTTGCTCGCTCGCTCTAGATTCCGGGTGGTTTTAGCCAGAGCCATAGAGAGAAAGGATTTAGCCAGAGCCCCTTTTCTCTCTATGGCTCTGGTTTTAGCTAATTTGCGGGCATCAGGGAGCCGCTATGCGGGAGACTCCCGGATCTTCCGGGAGACATGGGATGTCTGCTCTAGAGATATTAAAAACTAGAAACTACTTTTTAGTTCATTTAACCGCTTTTGAATTTGAACCCGGTATCGTTCAATTCTATAACAGCTGTGTTGCGTTCAGTCCAAGATGGCGGAGCTGCAGCTCTGCGCATGGGTGAGTTTGTTGCAATGGAACGTTCTTGTTACTTCTATACTCTTTGGCCGCGTACAGGCATAGACAGTAAAAGAAATGGACACAGCGACCCCATTGGATTCAACGGAGACAAGTGAAGCCAATTAGAAACTCTTACTTCCTGGGGGTCCAGCGTACTGCGCAGACTCAAACTGAGCTCGACGACGTAGATGTGACGTGAGCAAACCGTCTGTCTTCTAGTAGCTGTGCCAAGATCAATCTGAATCATTACCTTCCGAAACTCGCAGAGACGGAGAGCGTGAGTATGAGCTGTCCATGATCTTGGAGCAGGAGAAACTTTTTGTAGGTGTTCTGATTAATTACTTTGTCATTTTGCCTCGACGTCCTCCCGATTGCCCGCGAGCTTCTACTCCTGTCCATACGGTAATTTCCTACTGTGCGACAGAGAGTCGCGTGGTTATGACGCAATCGTTAGCCTACTTTTACAAAAACTGCTTCTACAGGGCCATAACGTAAGCTACAAGGTAATGGAGCCTTTTATACATTTTCGTGTTTCTTTAGAAATAAATAATGAACAAATGGAGTCTTTAAACGCCTCAGATGTGAAGTTATTCGCTGTCAAAGTGACGCCAAAATGAATGGGAGTCAATGGGATGCTAACTGCAGGTGGGGTTCCGCTAGCCAATGGCGGCGCCCGGGGGTACCTTCAAAATAATACAAATCCCTGCCCCCCTGCGTACAGGCGGGGAGGAGCTGCAAACGGAGACACCGCTCACATGGTGTGTGCATACTTTACCACAGCTGAAGTGAAATAAATGCAATATTTGCCAAGTAATAGATGTTTCAGAGACATTTTCATTCAATACTTTATGTACTGCTTCATACAGCGTCTGTTTGAACAAGAATAAAGTTCAACATAAGCTACTATCAATGAAGTGGAGTCTACATTTTTTAATCAGTTTTAATTTGATAAACATGACACAATATAACATCGCAACGACATGAAAAGAGTGTTTACTGTTATAAAAAAACTGATTTGAAAGCTTTAGAGGAACTAAAGGTGTTCGAATAAACACGAAACACACGTGATCGTTGTCATGCAGTGAATCCGGCCAATCATGGAACAGCTGTGTCGTCATCAGCCCTCGTGCAGCCCAGTGCAGCCGCTCTTGAGAAGCTGCGCTGGCTGAGTTCTCCGGCTACTCGCGAATCGCTCTCGCGGTACTTTGATGGCATACGTCACAGTCACGTGGTGTCGGCGCTCTATCAAGTCGGACAAAATTTCTAACCGGCATACACTGCTTTAAGTCAGCCGCCGATCGGTCTGCGCAGAGCTGCATGAAGTCGAACAAGCCTTATGATTAAACTAACACAGCTGACATGGATGAACTAATAATGACAGTAACCAAGGATACTGATGAGTGATGTTAATCAGAACAAAGACACATGACAAATGAAAACAAACTGAAAGTCCATAAAAACGAAACTAAACTGAACAGAATGGTGTTTCTGAGAGAGTATGGATCAAGCCATCTATTATATAGCCTAAGTCTATTTAGGGGGTACAATTTCTTTGCAAGCATTTATATATGTTAAAAAGACAAATTATTATTATTATTATTATTAATTATTATTATTATTATTATTTTTTATTTTATTTTTTTACGCATAGTGAAGGTGTAACAATCAACAATGAGAGTGCCCGGGATTACCATCAGAGGGCACTTCAACCCGGACATTTAGATTTCGATTTAACATTTAGATTTCGATTTAACATTTCGATTTAACATTTAGATTTCGATTTACCATTTAGATTTCGATTTAGCATTTAGATTTAACATTTAACATTTAGGGGTAACATTTAATATTTAGATTTAACTATTTAAAATATCTCTAAGTTGACAAATATTGTTGTAAATGTACTAAAAAGTGACCGTCAAAAATTCATACCAGTTTTTTAAACATTGTTTGAAGCTAAATGTGACAAAATGTGGCTGTTATTTTCAGCGTGAGCCGCTTTACAAACGGCGCCCCATAATTTGCAGGACTGTGATGTGATACGAATCAGCCATGATCACATCCACCTGTGTGTCATTACCTTGTTTAGCTCACCCTATAAGCCTGGTTCATTCTGTAAATTTCTGCAAAGCTCTAAAGATTAAGGTGTATACAGAGTACAGAGCTGTGAAATGCTTCCCACTCGGGACAGAATACAAAAAGAAAGGAGTAGTAAGTGGCGTACCGCTGTCAGTGAAAGACGAGGAGTTTCGGGCCGTTGAAGGAGTTTGTGAGGCCAGAAGACTGACAAGATTCCGTCAAGGAGAAAGGGAAGAAAGTACTTCTGTGTGTCTGACTTTTGTGGGAGATTTGCCAGAGAGGATATATTTAGACTATATATGCTACAGGGTGAGGTCTTATGAAAGAGCTCCGTTAAGGTGTTTTTGCTGTCAGGAGTATGGACATGTGGCTGCAGTGTGTAGAGGAGTCAGGAGATGTGGGAGATGTGGGAAAAATACTTGTGTAAGAGGGGAGTGTGAAGAGGAACAAGTAAAATGCATTCACTGTTTGGGAAATCACCATGCGGGGTCAACGCAATGTCCTGAAAAAATCAAACAGGTAAAAGTGAGTAAAATCAGAGCAGAAGAAGGGCTAACATATGCAGAAGCTACTAAGAGAATGGAACGAGCAGTAGTGCAAACAGAACAGGAGACGGGAAAGAAGGGAGATGATCAGAATAACGTTATTGACATGGACAAGAAGCGATTTCTAGGATTTATTGCTATGGTGGTCAATTGTGCTGTGGAAATTAAAGGGAAATCAGAGAGGATCAAGATGGTGTTGGATGCGGCGAGAAGATTTTTGGACATTGTGGACATATCAGGAGAAGAACTAGATAATACGCTGAGGAAAGAATTTATACCATCTCAGACAATGAGTATGACATACAGGACGGGCAGTGAACTTTAGGGTGGTCACTGTAAATATACTGCACTGTGAAAATTATTTAATTCAGTAGGTGGCGGTAATGCAACAATTTGGATGCAAACTGCCATAAAACCTAAAAGAAGAAGAAGAATTTCTGCAAAGTCTTGTTTGTGCCTAGTGTTACTCTGCATTTCTGAGCATTCAACCTGGTATCACATCTCTTGGATTTTTGCCTGTTTCTTGGATTCTCCTTACACCTGTGTTGCCTGCCTGCCTGCTTGCTTGCTTGCTTGCTTGCTTGCTTGCTTGCTTGCTTGTTTGGACTGCCTTCCTGTGCTTGGATTACTCAAAAGCTGCGTTTGGATCTCAACCTTTGTGTCTGAGCAGTTCGTAACAGTAGGCAAGGAAGATGAAATTAACATGAAATAGTATTTATTAAAGTGTTAGTTAACCCCAAAAATTCTATTTTGTCATTAATTACTCATCCTCATGTTGTTCCAAACTAGTAAGGCTTTTGTTCATCTTCTGAACACATAAGATCCTTTTAATGAACTTTAGAGAGAGCTTTCTGTCCCTCCATTGTAAGCCTACGCAACTACCACTTTCAAGCCCCAGAAAGGTAGACATCATAAAAGTAAACCATCTGATGTGGTTTTACCTCAATTTCATGAAGCGATGTGAGTACTTTGTTTGCTCAATTAATTTACCACTTTATTTACAAAATGCGCTCAATCCATTGCACATTTTTCGCTTCTCAGCTCGTGCACCATAGCTATATAGGCATTGCTATATTTTGTTTAATATTCCACGAATTAGATACATTTACTTCATAGACAGCCCCTTCTCTTTTATCACTATTACACTCTCTGTTGTCTGGACACAAACGCTGTGAACAGGCTGCGTGATATCGTTGTTGGCATAGGTGCATTTTAATGAGTACGAGTACGGGAGCGCAGTATCGGCCCGATACTGGTATCGGTATTGGTGCATCCCTTCTTTTTAGTTATGCACATACAACTTAATTCGCATTGGACAGTTATTCACTTAGGTTTTGTAATTATTATGGACAATATTGTCTTTATTATTAGAGTAACTTGATTCAAGAGTGTTTTTTGTTAAAGAGATAACAGCGTGTCTTGGAAGTTGTTAAGACAACTATTTAAACATTGGTTAAATTAACATTTAATTCAACAATATAGAAAAATAACACATTGATGAATTTAAGAAATACACTGCAACAGTTTTTAGCTTTTATGCATACATGTGTCATGAGCTTTTTGTTTCCTGTGTTTTTGTTTTGTTTTCTTCTCACTCATTTAAAGGAGCTGTATGTAAGAAATGTATTTCAATTAATCATAAAATGGCCCTGATATGTCACTAGACATTAAGAAATCATGTTCATTTCAAATACTTATATCACTGACAAAATAGTACGGCCAGGATATTGTCATTTAAAAAGTGAAGTTGCAGCCCTCAACTGATGTTGATGTTGTCATCTTGTGTTTTGGCCTGAAGCGCCGCCCTCCATCTATCTACCAATCACGAAGTCAGTAGTGTTTCTGCATCCGGGTTGCCAGCTCTGCTCTAGTTACCACAGCTGCAGCTACAAACTGCAGCCTACGTTCCTGCTGGATCCTGCAGCCTATCTGGCAACCTCGAGTCAGGGGGAGGGGATACACCGCTCTATACAGTAATTTGAAAGTGATTGCAGTACCAGTTTTGGCCACAATCTTACATACAGCTCCTTTAAATTATTTTCTAGGTTTCCCTCTTTTGGTTACTAGTTACTGATTTGGTTCCCCTCGTTGATATGTTCACCTGTGTCTTGTTTTATTCTCCCATTTTTGGTTTAGTTCTTTATCCATTCTCGTCAATGTAACCTTGTTTCTCTGTCGTGTATCTAGCATTTTGTTTTATCTAAATAAAACAAAGACTGCTGTAATTGGATCCTTCTCTTTCCTTGGATTTACCCTGTGACCACATGAAACATGTCTGTCTATTACAGTAATTTCAGAATTCAGTAAGAAAGCTTAGATGACTTAGAGGGAAGAAGATGGAGACATCACAGTTTAGGCCAGCTCAGCAGTTTTTACATATCTGTCATTAGTGTTAAGTATATTTGTAGATTATCCATGATATTCTGAGGTCTTTTGTCTGTGAGGTTCAGATCTGAATTGTGTTGCTGAAGATACACAAAAGATGTCACACGGAGCCCATGGAGTAAGATGACCACGGCAGCCTTTAATCCTATTACTGCCACCCATATCGCTGCAAACGCCTCTCTGTAGGTCTTTACCAACTGGAATTTCTGTATAAAGACTACAAATACTGGGTGACTTTATAATAATATAAATCTACATTATTTGGAGCATTCACATAGTAAAAAAAAATAGCCCAGGTTAAATACCAAATCTCATGAACCTGTGTATCTTCACTCGTTTTATTTATTATCATATTTTATATTATTATCCGTCTTAACTCAAATTGATAAAAGCATAATCTACACATAACCAAGCTGCCTCTGAGTTAGAGCATTCTCAATGTTCAAGGTATGAAACAGATGCCATTACAATCTATTATTTATCAACTTTTAGCAGTGTTACAATTCTAATGGTATGTTAATTGTTATAACCCCGGGTTCACAGACAAATCTTAAGCCTAGTCCCAGACTAAAATGCATGTTTGAGCTGTTTTAACTAAAAGGAACTTGCACTGAAATATCTTAAAATATGTCAATGCCATTGTTTTGTCTCAAGATGCAGATGCACACGAGTAATGTTTTTTTCTAAGGCATGTTTTTTTCTATGGCATGTTTATAAAAGCTACTTAAATATCCTTATTGAACTAAGGCCTGATCTTTTTGTGAAAAAATAAAGGCCTAAGTTACTGTACAGTGCTACCCTGGTTGTATCATTTCGTAGGGTGATACCTTGAAATGAATTATAGTGGAGAAAAATACATAGGATCTTTTTGGACCATGGACAAAATAAGTTTCCACTTTATTTGTGAGATTTGTGTAATAAGTTTTTGAATACACACCCTGAAACATTTGCCAAATTTTAAAAATCAAAATGATGTAAAAGTTACAAAAAGTAAACTATTATTTATTACATTAAAACAAACGTGAACATTTATTTTAT
Organism: Squalius cephalus; assembly: GCF_949319135.1. Taxonomy (NCBI): domain Eukaryota; kingdom Metazoa; phylum Chordata; class Actinopteri; order Cypriniformes; family Leuciscidae; genus Squalius; species Squalius cephalus. The sequence goes on from NC_137129.1 coordinate 23,255,510, forward strand.
CAGTATAGTATGTTTAATTCACAAAGATCCAGTGAGTACCATTATATAATAAAACATAAGGACCTTATACTTGTCCCAACTGCTGCCCATTGGATGTTAAAATCAGCCATGTGTGACTTCAGGGTTAGTGTGATGCCTCAGAGAAATGCAAATGAACTGAAGCCAGCTGCAGGGTAATCACATCTTATTAGAGCAGAGGCGATGATGTTGCCACAAATCCTCAATTTTTTTCATTTTATTTTTTATTTTTTATTATTTTTCTGTTTCACAGTACATTTTGGTCATCTTCAGCTCAATTTGAAGAAAGTGCTAATCTAACAGCTATTTTCTGGGGTCTGGAAGAACCTGGAAGTCAAGTCACCTTTATTTATATAGCACTTTTTACAATACAGATTGTTTCAAAGCAGCTTTATAGTGATAACAGAAAAATAATGCAACAAAGTTTGTTTCCGCTGTACAGCAGATCTAGAAGAAACTATTGTCATATTTCAGCTTCAGTAAGTTCAGTGATGGTTCATTTCTTTTAAAAGTAATTAATTTAGTTATTTTATCTATACAGCCGCTCTTGAGAAAACAGTGATGTCATCATCCAGCTCAGTTCAATTCTCATATAATGGTGTCAGTGCAGGCAGATCAATAATATTGTTGAATATTAAGTGTCCCCAACTAAGCAAGCCAAAAGCCAAAGGCGACAAAGTCGACAGCTGGCAAGGAACCAAAACTCCATCAGGTGACAGAATTGAGAAAAAAAAACATGGGAGAAACCAGGAAATCAGTCGGGGGGCCAGTTCTCTTCTGGCCAGCGGACAAACAGTGTATGATTATGATTCAGGCAACGTTACAGGTCAGAAGTCATATTGGATCAGAACATTCACAATATTTATCCAGTTCCATCTGTTTGAAGATCGGAATCATCACGCCGGTATGGTGACGGGTTTGTTGAGGATCAGTGCCACTGGCTGTCATGTCGATGAGGCCTTCACAGGGGAGAGTTTAGTTGACACAATCACTGCTGACACTTCAGGGATGCGTTGTGTTCGTGTCTAGGCACAGGTCCTCCATCTGATCTGGATACGGTCTGGATCCGGATGACTACAGTAAACCTTGGGATAAACAGAGAGACTAATATTAGTGTAGATGCCATTCTTCTAATGATGTAACGAGTGCATCGGGTGTTATAGGAAGTGTTACTTTTACAAATTTATCTAATTTGAATAATAGGAATTGATAATGTTCTATGTGTATGCCAGGTTAAAAAAAAAAAGTTTTTAGTCTAGATTTAAACTGACAGACTCTGTCTGCTTCTCGAACAATGCTAGGAAGACTATTCCAAAGTTTAGGTGCTAAATTGGAAAAGGATCTACCGGCTGCAATTTATTTTAATATTCTAGGTATTATCAACTGGCCAGAATTTTGAGATCGCAGACATGAAGGACTATAATGTGTTAAGAGCTCACTCAAGTACTGGGGAGGTAAACCATTTAGTGCTTTGCAAGTAATCAGCAAGATTTTAAAACGTATACAATGTTTAATAGGGAACCAATGCAGTATTAACAGAACCGGGCTAATATGGTCATACTTCCTGGTTCTAGTAAGAACTTTAGCTGCTGCGTTTTGGACCAGCTGGAGTTTGTTTATTAAGCGTGCAGGGCAACCACCCAGTAGAGCATTACAATAATCTAGCCTTGAGGTCATGAATGCATGAACTATCCGTTCCGCATTTGTCATTGAGAGCATATGGCGTATTTTATAGGCCTATATATTTTAAAAGATGGAAGAATGCGGTTTAACAGAGACAAGAAACGTGGCTTTCAAATGAAAGATTGGTATCAAAAAGCACACCCAGGTTTCTAACTGACAACAAAGACTTGACAGAGCAGCCATCAAGTGTTAGACAGTATTCTAGGTTACTATGTGCTGAGGTTTTTTGTCCAATAATTAGAAACTCAGTTTTTTCAGAAGTAGTAGGAAATTGCTAGTCATTAAATTTTTATATCAGCTATGCATTCCGTTAATTTTGTGAATTGGTAAGTTTCGTCAGGCGCAAAGAAATATAGAGCATAAATATGGTATCATCAGCATAACAGTGAAAACATACGCCATGCTTCCTAATGATGGTGAAAAGCGGTCTAGTACTTGAGCCTTGCTGTACTCCATACTGAATGTATGATATCTCTTCATTTACAGATAGAAACTGATAACAGTCAGTTAAGTATGATTTAAACCATGCTAACGCAATTCCACAAATGACAACCTAATTTTCAAATCTATTAAAAAGAATGTTTTGTCGACGGTTTCAAATCCAGTAACACTAACAGAGAGATACAATCACGATCGGATGATAAGAGCAAATCATTTGTGACTCTAATGAGAGCAGTCTCAGTACTATATGATACAGTCTAAATCCTGACAGGAAATCCTTGCAGATACCATTTCTTTATAAATAGAAAAATAGTTGTGAGCCTTTTCTTGTATTTTTGACAGAAAGGGTAGATTTGAGATCGGCCTGTAATTATCTAATACTCTAGGATCAATTTGGGGGTTTTTTAATAAGAGGTTTAATAATAGTGTTGCCATAGTGAGGTCCATAAAAATTTTTTTAAAAAAAGTGTCTGTGATTTTTTTTTTTTTTATATAATTTGTGCCTCATATGAGTGTCACTTATTTGGTCAAGGAACACACACACATTTTCGTGGATTTTCACGACAGCCAATTGCCTGTCAAATGCTATGTGCACAATTAGGCTGTTGTGGCTCCCATAGAGGTGGTCAGCGGGCCCCTTTCATTCACACACTCTCCCAGCGGCCCCTCAGTTCAATGTTAACGTCCAGCGGGTTCCACCCTCCAGCTTTTCATACCCTCGCCTCCTCTTGTGCTGTCCAGCTGGCTGTAACCCCTCACCTTTCAACCCTCACTCCTGACCCCTGGACTCGTTCCCACGCCACACCTTTTTGTACGGGCCTCGCTATGGCAACTCTGAGGCCATTGCTGTCACGATAACAGATGGATAGAGTCGTGGAAATAACTTTATTCGGCAGAGTGTTGGACAATCTGCCTCAAACGCTCCTCAATAAACATCACATACTATTTCAGCACCTCTAATCATGTGATCTGATGAAGTCTGACATAAACACAATGTCGTAATTATGAGTAAGTAATACAAAACACTCACTTCTTTGTCAAACTTATTTTTGCAAGTTGGAAACTCAAAACACAAACTTGCTTATGTGTTGACTTTCTAGCATATTACTTAGGGGTAAAGAATATGACCACAGTAAAGATAAACATTACAAAATAGTAATTCTGCCTGAAATCAGAGACATTATAATTGAAATTAAGGCCATACCCTATATTTCTCAACAATGTTATTTAAATGACTGCTAATTCAATTTAGAAACCATTATACCTCACATCAACCAGCTATTTTTCACTTAAGACATCCAATCGGATCTTCATTGAAGCTTTTTGAGTATTGTACACTCTCACTTAGAACAAATCTAACCATTATCTAAATCCCTTAATTACTCTTTAGTGCTCAGACATGTTCGTGAGATCAGACTTGTCAGAATTTGCACCTGTAGAAATTTTTATTTTAATTAATACTTTTTAAGAATTGTTCACTCTTGCTTAACATACCAGGGCGGTGTCGGAAGCAGTTTACATGTCAGGAACTGTATCTTCTAGTTTAAAGGTGCCACTTCATGAATTTGCTTAACAAACTTATTACCTTTAAGTAGTAACTGTCCTATGAAAGCATTAAAGCACTTGAGTCTATTCTAAATTGAGTATGTGGTGTGGTATTGTGTAGTAAACTCAACATCCTTTACTGTGGCGAAAACAAACCTTAGTACTCAAGTATGAGAGAGAGAGAGAGAGAGAGAGAGAGAGAGAGAGAGAGAGAGAGAGAGAGAGAGAGAGAGAGAGAGAGAGTTGCCTTCAAATGTGTGTGCAACAAAAGCAGAGTGTGTATTCAACCAGTTAGCATGTCGACACAGTTTAACTAACTTAACGAACTTGCTCAAAAAAAAATCTCTTCAACCTGTCACTCTGATGTGGCAGTAAGTAACCAGAAAGTAAAAACTTGCTGTAGAAGTGGAAGTGTCAAGTGCACTTGTAGAAGTGGTCTTTGGATTGTGTTGCAGTCGGCTTGAGTAGCTAAAAGTTCTTGAGCTAACATACTTGCATAGATTCAGCCTAGCAGCACCCTTTAAGCGGTGTCCACATTCCCAAATACAGAGAGTAATGCAAGTCTAACATGAATTTTTTCCTTAGTGTAAATGCTTCCTTGATTTATGGCCCTTGAGGGGGTGTTGTAGAAAACTTGTGCTGTCCAAACACACACTTCCACCCTTTACAGAGAAATGAGTTGCCCGTTGACCCTTTTATTGAGTAAACAAGGCAACAAACAAGATGACGCAAGAACTTGAGCTCCAGTTCTGTACACATAGCGAAGGTTTTTAACAAAGACTGAACCATGTTAAGTTCTTCTGAGCGCCTTATTCTGAAGGACTAACTTTAGATCCCATCAAACTGCTTCAAACCCTGACTGTTGAGCTGAAATTACACAGACTTGTTCAGTCCTAGATTTCCAACTCCCCGACCTGCATCTGTATCTCCATCTCTCCCTCGCACTGCCTCCTCCCTCTCCTTTTCTCTCTCGGCTGGTTCATTGTGCCCATGGAGATTTTCTCCATTGAGCTTGAGTCTCTTAGGAAACCCCAGTCCTGCATAAAATGAAGGGGACAGAAGAAAAGGAGGTTAGGAGGGAGGAAGGGGGGAAAGAGGAGGGGAAAATCCAGAGAAGGGACACAAAATGTGTGGGACTGTGTTAGGATCGAACAGAAGATGTTGAGGAGGTTCAGAGGAGCGGATCAGAGGAGAGACTATCACGCAGAGGAGGACGTAAGAACATCTGTCACTCTGGCCCAGGGATCTGAACCTGATAACTCTTTAAACTTACTCTTTTTTTTAAACAGGCCTTCCCTAAGGAATATTTTATCGCTCAGGGGTTACTCTTTTATAGCGCAGAAGACATAATTCTGAGTTATGTTAAATTTTAAATTCTTTAGGAGAAAAACAAACAAACAAACAAATGGGTCAACTGTTGATAGACAGTGTGAGTATAAAGCTAACAAATTTGGATCAGTTCATTTAGTTTTGTGAAATCTGAATGAGAAATGTTTGCGTTTATAATGAGATGATTGCAGATTTTGAGCACAGTGTGGAACACTGTTGAGATCTCTACTGAAGCTCTAGAGAAGAAACGTGTGAGGTATTTTTTTTTTTTATCAGGGGAAACATCTGAGAAGATATAGACTCTTCATTTCACTGCAACCATGTCTAGGGGAAGATACTGAAAATATCTAATTTGGATTTTCTTTTGCTGTGTGTTGATATTTCTGTGTTTTCAGAACTCAGTTTTGATGGTTAAACCCATGTAAAGTCAAAATAGTGAGAATGGTTTTGTGTTCCAAATGAGATACTGTTTGAGTTTGTTATTAGCAGGTGGAATCTAGATGGAATCTGCATACTGTTATTGCATTTTCTACACAGATTTTGGGGGAAATCCTCAGAATGGAGGAAATGAATATGCAAGAAACAGGCAATGTGTGGGCAAGTGTATCCTGAGTTGTGCAGGCACATGTGGGCCTGGTTATTAGATAAATCAAAAGAAACCCTCCATCTAGTGATTCCACAAATCACAACTAAATGCTTTAAATTTTGGAGAATCTAAGCTTGATGGATGGATTATTGCAACAAAATTTAACAACTATAGACGAATGTCATCTCTGTCATTTTATGCTCAGATGAAGTCTCTCTTAACTCTTTCCCTGCCATTGATGAGTTATCTCATCATTTATGATACAATGCTTCCCTGCCAATGACAAGTTTTTGCTGCTTTCCGTGTTATCACTGTTATAAGATAGGGATGCTATTACGCATCTCCTGAACGAGTACAGTATCTCCAGATCAAAACGCAGGCAAAGAAGAAGCAGAAACGAGCAATCTCAATAAACAGCATAACAATCAAAATGGCCTAATGTTACTGAATGAAATGTTGACACAGGAAGTGCTATAGGACTATGAAGCCTTGGGGATGTTGATGGACTCGATCTACTCCATCTATGTTTTGATCATCGGTCTGAATCCGATCTGAATGTAGTCTTTGACAAAAAATAAATAAATAAATTCTCAGCTTTTTGCTCAAAATGTTGTATTTATGAAACTTACCCACATTCAAGTTTTGACAAAAAAAGAAAAAAATTAGTGCATGAGGCTAGCATAAAACAGAGGGTCTGTTCTTTTTATATATATATAGCCTATTGTATGTTCAGATATTCATACAGAAAAATATTTTGGGGGCCATTAAACTTTTGTGAAAATTAACAAAAACGCTGGTGGCTGGCAACTAAAAAAAAAAAAAAAAAAAAAACGCTAGCGGGGAAAGAGTTAGGGTCTCAATTCAGTTAAACCCACCAAAGCCAGAGAAAGGGGGGAAAATCAAACCATTTGGGACGTTTTTGAAGCATCATTTAGTCAAACTCCATGGAGACTGAAGCATATTTACAGCCTGTCAAAGCGAGAGAAACTGAATGGTTTGATTTATCTCAGATCTTTTGTGTGGATGTTTGAGTTATGGGTTAAGACCCTGCAGTTGGGCGGTACTATTATCTGAAGCTGTGTGCTTTGATCACTTAGGCCATGAGGATCCTATTGTGACTGCACAGCTGCCCGGAGCGCTGACCCTCTCACCGCTGACTATTGTGTCCGGTCAATCACTTATTAAGACCCTAACACAGCAGGGATAGACCTTCTCTTCTCTTCTCTTCTCTTCTCTTCTCTTCTCTTCTCTTCTCTGTTGATCTGTCTGGTTTAATATTGACTGTTAGGTGCTGATTGTCCAAACGCAATTCTTGTGCTTGTGTGAAGCAGGAGTTGTGGATGGACATCATGCTCCTGGCTGTCCCTTACATCTCCAGAATGAGCCAAGCATTGGTTTTCAAATGTTTTCTAAAGGGTTCATGGTCCTTCAAAGCTACAAAGGACAGTTTTGAAAATAAGACACTCTGCCAGTTCTTCTGATTTGGTTCAGTTTTCTCTCCAGTATTCAGATATTCAGCCTTTGCTTCACCCATATATTAAGATGACAACTTAGATTAAATGGGGGGGGGGGGGGGGGGGGGGGGGGGGGGTAGGATTGTCCAAACTGCTGAAGTCAGTTGTTCCTCAACTATTTCTCTTGTGATGTGCATCCTCCAGATCAGTGGTTCTTGGCAGGGGTCCAGAGCCCACTAGGTGGCCTCAGCGAACTTCCAAGGAGGCCTCAAGATTACCTAAAATGATTTAAAATAAGACAAAACAATCTTTGAAATACTCTAAAACAAGAAAAAATCCTAAAATGTCTTATCTTCGTTTACTCCCAGATTGTATTAATCCTTTTAAATATATAAATAAATAATTAAAAAAACACTAAAGACTTGCATGCCATGTGACATCAGAGAACATGAACATGTAAATATTTAAAGGGTTAGTTCACCCAAAAATGAAAATTATCCTATAATTTACTCACCATCAAGCCACCCTAGGTGTATATTTCTTCTTTCAGCCGAACACAATCAGAATAATATTAAAAATATATTGTCTCTTCCAAACACGGTTCAGAGGTCACTCTTCTGCCGGAACTAGACTTGCTTACGGCCATTGAACCCAGTGATTATAGTTATAAATATGTATAATTTTCTTACAAAAATGCATCACTTCGCTTCAGAAGGCCTTTATTAACCCCCTGGAGCTGTATGGATTACTTTTATGATGGATGGATATGCTTCTTTTGGGCTTCAAAATCGAAGTTACTATTCACTCCAATTATAAAGCTTGGAAGAGACAGGATATTTTTTAATAAAACTTTGATTGTGTTTGACTGAAAGAAGAAAGTCATATACACCCAGGATGGCTTGAGGGTGAGTAAACTATGGGATAATTTTCAATTTTGGGTGAACTAACCCTTTAAGTCAAAGGACTTTGGCTGACAAAAAAAGTTTGGGAATCCCTGGTCTATAGAGTTTCAGAAGAGAGTAATTTCAAGAGACCTCAACAATGCCTCGAACTGTGCTCAGATTTACCAAGGATCCAAAGTCAATATGAACTGATCCACATTAATTTAGCGCAGGGTTACTCCTCCAGTACTGCCCATTTTATGTCTCCCTAATGAAACACAGCTAATTACACTCATCAGCTCGTTAGTAAAGACTCCAAGACCTCAAATTTGTGTGTTAGATGAGAGAGACATCAAAAAAGTTCAGTGTTGGGGGTGCTCCAGGACAAGCATTGAGAACCATTGATTTGGCGCTACAACTAACAAACTCTTGGCAATTTAATTTTCCTTTGTATGTGTATTTGAAATTAGAGGGAGACAAAAAACAAATAAACAGAAGTTTACTGAAATTAGATATTTAAAGATGAAGTGTAAAGGATGTAGTTATAAAGGAGTTGCACTGTAAGAGCTGAAACCAAATTGTTACACAGAAAAACTGATGAGCGTAAGCAGTAAACAAGGTGAAAATCTGAAATAAAAATAAATAAATAAAAAACTCTTTAGACTTTCTACTACCTATAATAAGTAACTTTACAACTACAGGTCAACTTATTCTACTTACCCTAACCAAACCCCTAATCCTACTGTCTACTAATTCTGTAATGAGAGAGTGTAGTTGCAAAATGAAATATATATATATATATATATATATATATATATATATATATATATATATATATATATATATAACATTTTTAGAAGATATGAGGCTTTTAGTTTTTCCTTTTTTGACATTATTTAAATCCCTCGCCATAGCAAAACCGTTTGAGATATGTATTATCCGTTCACAATTTAGCATCTTTAATGTATTTTCATCATGTTGAAAAAGTTTGGTGGGAATAAAATAAACCACTTAAGAAGAGTGGGTAAAAATTCAGAGGCTGAATTTGCAAAGAAATCCACATTCAAACCAAAATATCAGACTTCCTGTTGGTCTGAGCTAATGACTGTAAATTAGAAAGATGCCCGGCTCGATGAGACCAATATACGTACTGATTTTTGTAACTGTTGGTAAAACTAACCCCCCCCCCCCACTTTTGTCAAAAGCATGTTGAAAGTGACACACTTCCTGCTGCCAGTTGGTGGCGCTATAACTTTGACTCACAATAGTTGCATCCATCTGATCGGTCTCTTACCACAAACACACTGCTAAAGTTTCATCAAGATCAGTTAATGTATGCAAAAGTTATAACACTTCGTCTCTCTCTTTTCTCGCCATAAATTTGTTTCCTCGCCACGGCCAAACCGTTCGAGATATCAAAAATCCGTCCGGAATTTAACATCCTCAATGTCTTGACTTCATGCTGACTGAGTTTGGAGGTGATTGAATGAATTCTCTAGGAGGAGTACATCACATTCCACAGCAAGCGTTTTCCAAACAACCCATAATAGCCGACTTCCTGTTGGGCTGGCGTGAAACTTGACAGAGGGAAAGTTATTCGGCCCGATGAAATCTATATGTGTACCGAGTTTCATATTAATTCATGCAAGCGTGTTTGATATATGGACCAAGTTTTCAGACCCTGTTCAAGATGGCGCTGTTGAGCCCCCCTGCCACGCCCGTTTCTGAAACTTTTCACATGTCTACTGGCTAATAAGTGTTATGTGTCTGTCGAGTTTCATCCAATTTCAAGCATGCTAAGAGTCTCAAACGCATCCGAAAAGAATATTAAAATTTTATGCGTTGCCACGGCAACAGTATCAAAGATATCAATAATCCTTTCACAGGTCTACATCTGCCGTGTGTTTACATTATACACATAAAGTTTGAAGCAAATTGGGTAAAATTAAGAGGGTGACTTCAAAGCATTTTGAAAGTGACACACTTCCTGCTGCCAGTTGGTGGCGCTATAACTTTGAAGTAGTCACATCCATGTGATCGGCCTCTTACAACGAACACACTGCAGAAGTTTCAGCAAGATCAGTTAATGTATGCAGAAGTTATAACACACTTCCTGTGTCCCATTATTCACCATAAATTCGTTTCCTCGCCACGGCCAAACCGTTCGAGATATCAAAAATCCGTTCGCAAGAATTCATCCTCAGTGTCTTGACTTCATTCACACCGAGATTGGTGGCGATCGGATGAATTCCCTAGGAGGAGTATTTCACATTCCATTGTATGCGTTTTCCAAACAACGTATAATAACCGACTTCCTGTTCGGCTTCTGTAAAACTTAGAGCACGAAAGTTGTTCGGCCCGTTGAGATCTATATGTGTACTGAGTTTCATATTATTACATGCAAGCGTGTTTGATATATGGACCAAGTTTTCGGACCCCATTCCAGGGGGTGCTGTTGAGCCCCCCTGCCACGCCCGGGTACCAGCTTCAGTCCGGCCCTGATGGCCGCAGGTTCTGACGTGTGTGCAAAATTTCAAGAGTTTTTGAGCATGTTAAGGGCCCCAAAAGTGGCAAAAAGGCACACAAAAAAAAAAATAATGAAGAAAAAAAAATATATATAGCTGCGAGCAGCGATTACGGGCCCAAGCCGGTGGCCCTTCATCGCTGCTCGCAGCTATATTTATATATATATATATATATATATATATATATATAAAAGACAGAAAATATTACTTGACTTACCTTATTCTGATTTTATGATACACTCAAAATATTCCACAACAAATCCTTTAAATTTAATGTAAAAATAAAAATGAAAGTAAGCAGTGTTGGGCTCACGTAACCCTCTCATTAGAATCAAAATGTTTCAACATTTGCGATGTATTTGGATGCTAAACTATTCTTTATTATAGGCTTTGTTCTTCACTCGTGTTCCAATATCGACGGAAAAAATCATCCTCTTCACACGTGCAAAAATGTGCTTGAAACATCACAGTGGAGCGGTGCTTACTGTGAATGTACGAATTGTACTACTGACTATTTAGAGCAGTGTAATTTTTATATGTTAGGTTAACTGTTTTATTATTATATTTTATTAAGGCTATAATGAACAGGCTGCGATGTCAAGATTGCAATGCTGGAATGTGTGTTTGTGTGTGTGTGTGTGTGTGTGTGTGTGTGTGTGTGTGTGTGTGTGTGTGTGTGTGTGTGTGTGTGTGTGTGTGTGTTCATGTTTTTCTATCCCGGTGGGGACTTCAACCTGAATGCACACAGACTCATGGTGACTCGTGTCACAGTGGGGACCTAAATAGAGGTCCCCATGGGTAAACAAGCTTATAAATCATACAGAATGAGTTTTTTTGGAAATGTAAAAATGCAGAAAGTTTTCTGTGATGGGTAGGTTTAGGGGTAGGGTTAGTGTGAGGAGATAGAATATACAGTTTGTACAGTATAAAAACCATTAAGTCTATGGAGAGTCCCCACAAAGATAGTAAACCGTGTGTGTGTGTGTGTGTGTGTGTGTGTGTGTGTGGCGTGGGCGCGGGCGCGATTGAACAGTGGACACATAAAAACATACTCCGTCATTATACAGGACGACATTCAAACTACAAAGTGTTAACTTATATTTGTGTACAGTCGCAATAAAACACAACATTGTGCTTTTGTAAAATAATTTCAAGCAATCCACCCCCCGAAAGGCGCTAATTTTAAAATTAAACTAAAATGCTCATGGCTGCACAGGCATTCATAACGGTGCTCATCCACGGCGAGGAACGAGCAGAACAGAGTGAACGTTTTTCAGTTAATTCCTACTTCCATAGGAATTCATTTGAAACGCTCGCTCAACCACTATCAATGTCAGTGCGGACGAGCATATTTTACTTTCGTTTTTAAGTTGGCGATTCAAAAGCCCCCAGCGGTGTCACACATCGATTAACCGGTGGTAAAATATTCTCAACGTCACATACCTAGTATATTTTTATGTAGATACAATAGGCCTACCTGATTTTGAACACAAGAGGGCAGTATAGCCCTATGTATGACTTGACTTTTATGGGACTAAATAGTACATTTACTATTTTTAAACTTATAAATAATTATTAAATTGGGAAAAAAAAGAATAAAATGGGTTTAGTTGTGATATTTGTATACTTTTTATAGAAATAAATGGTTTTTAATTACATTTTTAGAAGATGAGGCTTTTAGTTTCCTTTTTGTACATTACTTTAGTCCCTCACTATAGCAAAACCGTTTGAGATGTTTAATATCCGTTCACAATTTAGCATCTTTAATGTATTTTCATCATTTTGAAAAAGTTTGGTGTGAATAAAATAAACCAGTTAGGAAGAGTAGCTAAAAACTCAGAGTCTGAAATATCCAAAACATCCACATTCAAACCAAAATATCTGACTTCCTTTTGCTCTGAGCTAATAACTGTAAATTAGAAAGTTGTCTGGCTCGGTGAGACCAATATATATTCTGATTTTTATAACTGTTGGTAAAACTAACCCCCCCACTTTTTTCAAAAGCATGTCAAAAGTGACACACTTCCTGCTGCCAGTTGGTGGCGCTATAACTTTGACTCACAATAGTTACATCCATCTGATCAGCCTCTTACCACGAACACACTGCTGAAGTTTCATCAAGATCAGTTAATGTGTGCAGAAGTTATACCACTTCGTGTTTCTCTTTTCTCGCCATAAATTCGTGTCCTCGCCACGGCCAAACCGTTCGAGATATCAAAAATCCGTCTGCAATTTAGCATCCTCAATGTCTTGACTTCATGCTGACCGAGTTTGGAGGTGATTGGATGAATTCTCTAGGAGGAGTACATCAAATTCCACAGCATGCGTTTTTCAAACAACCCATAATAGCCGACTTCCTGTTGGGCGGAGCTAATAACTTAGAGTGCGGAAGTTGTTCGGCCTGATGAGATCTATATGTGTGCTGAGTTTCATATTAATTCATGCAAGCTAGTTTGATCTATGGACCAAGTTTTCGGACCCCATTCAAGGGGGCGCTGTTGAGCCCCCCTGCCACGCCCGGGTACCAGCTTCAGCCCGGTCCTGATGGCCGCATGTTCTGACCTGTGTGCAAAGTTTCAAGAGTTTTCGAGCACGTTAAGGGCCTCAAAAGCCCCTGAAACCTTGAAAAACAATTATAAAAGTAAATCTCTCCTAACAGACAAATCCCCCCACCCCACACACACACACACACAGAGACACAGATGCAGAGAGAGAGAGAGAATTCTCCAAAAAATCACATTCAAACCAAAATATCTCACTTCCTGTTGGTCACAGCTTATGACTATAAATTAGAAAGTTGTCTGGCTTGATGAGAACAATATACATAACGATTTTTGTGACTCTACTTAAAACTAAGCCCCCATTTTTGACTAAAGGTGGCGCTACTGAGCCCCTCACCACGCCCGTTTCTGAAACTTTGCACATGTCTACTGGCTAATAAATGTGATGTGTCTGTCGAGTTTCATCCAATTTCAAGCATTTTAAGAGTCTCAAAAGCATCCAAAAAGAAAATTAAAGTTTGATGCGTTGCCACGGCAACAGTATCTAAGATATCAATAATCCTTTCACAGGTCTACATCTGCCGTGTGTTTACATTATACAGATAAAGTTTGAAGCAAATCGGGTAAAAATAAGAGGGTGATTTCAAAGCATTTTGAAAGTGACACACTTCTTGCTGTCAGTAGGTGGCGCTATAACTTTGACTCACAATAGTCACATCAATGTGATCAGCCTCTGACCACGAACACACTGCTGAAGTTTAATCAAGATCAGTCAATGTATGCAGAAGTTATAATACACTTCCTGTGTCCCATTATTCACCATAAATTCATTTCCTCGCCACAGCCAAACTGTTCGAGATATCAAAAATCCCCTGGCAATTTTTCATCCTCAATGTCTTTACTTCATGCACACCGAGTTTGGTGCTGACCGGGTGAATTCCCTAGGAGAAGTGTTTCAAATTCCTAAGCATGCGTTTCCAAACAACCCTAAATAGTCGACTTCCTGTTGGGCTGGCGTAAAACTTAGAGCATGAAAGTTGTTCGGCCCGATGAGATCTATACGTGTACCGAGTTTCATAATATTACATGCAAGCGTGTTTGATTTATGGACCAAGTTTTCGGGCCCGTTCCAGGGGGCGCTGTCGAGCCCTCCTGCCACGCCCGGGTACCAGCTTCAGCCCGGCCCTGATGGCCGCGGGTTCTGACTCGTGTGCAAAGTTTCAAGAGTTTTTGAGCATGTTAAGGGCCCCAAAAATGCCTGAATAGTCGTAAGAAAAATAATAATAAATATAGCTGCGAGCAGCGATTACGGGCCCAAGCCGGTGGCACCGCAACCTCGGTGCCTTTAGTTATCTAAAGGCACCGGGGTGGCGGTGCCGCCGGCTTTGGCCCTTCATCGCTGCTCGCAGCTATATTTATATATATATATATATATATATATATATATGTATATATATATATATATATATATATATATATATACACACATACATACATATACATATATATATATATATATATATATATATATATATATATATATATATATATATATATACACACACATACACACACACACACACATATATATATATATATATATATATAGAAGACAGAAAATATTACTTGTCTTACTTTATTCTGATTTTATGATACACTCAAAATATTCCACAACATTGATTAACGTTGATTAACCGGTGGTAAAATATTCTCACCGTCACATACCTAGTATATTTTTATATAGATACAATAGGCCTACCTGATTTTGAACACAAGAGGGCAGTATAGCCCTATGTATGACTTGACTTTTATGGGACTAAAGAGTACAATTGCTATTTTTAAACGTATAAGTAATTCTTAAATTGAAAAAAAAAAAAAGAATAAAATGGGTTTAGTTGTGATATTTGTATACTTTTATATAGAAATAAATGGTGTATAATTACATTTTTAGAAGATGAGGCTTTTAGCGTTTCCTTTTTGTACATTACTTTAATCCCTCACTATATCAAAACTGTTTGAAATATTTAATATCCGTTCACAATTTAGCATCTTTAATGTATTTTCATCGTGTTGAAAAAGTTTAGGTTAGGAGGAGTAGCTAAAAACTGAAATATCCAAAAAATCCACATTCAGACCTAAATATCTGACTTCCTGTTGGTCGGAGCAAATTACTTTAAATTAGAAAGTTGTCCGGCTCGATGAGACCAATGTACGTACTGATTTTTGTTACTGTATACAACTAACCCCCCCCCCCACACACTTTTGTCAAAGGCATTTTGAAAGTGACACACTTCCTGCTGCCAGTTGGTGGTGCTATAACTTTGACTCACAATAGTTACATCCATCTGATCGGCCTCTTACCACGAACACACTGGTGAAGTTTCATCAAGATCAGTTAATGTATGCAGAAGTTATACCGCTTCGTGTTTCTCTTTTCTCGCCATAAATTCGTTTCCTCGCCACGGCCAAACCGTTCGAGATATCAAAAATCCTTCCGCAATTTAGCATCCTCAATGAATTGACTTCATGCACACCGAGTTTGGTGGGGATTGGATGAATTCTCTAGGAGGAGTACTTCGCATTCCACAGCAAGCGTTTTCCAAACAACCCATAATAGCCGACTTCCTGTTGGGCTGGCGTAAAACTTGACTGGGGAAAAGTTGTTCGGCCCGATGAGATCTATATGTGTACCGAGTTTCATATTAATTCATGCAAGCGTGTTTGATCTATGGACCAAGTTTTCAGACCCAGTTCAAGGGGGCGCTGTTGAGCCCCCCTGCCACGCCCGGGTACCAACTTCAGCCCGGCCCTGATGCCAGGGGGTTCTGACTTGTGTGCAAAGTTTCAAGAGTTTTTGAGCACGTTAAGGACCCCAAAAGCCCCTGAAACCTTGATTAACAATATAAAAGCAATCAGTCAAATCCCCCCCTCCCCTCACACACACAGAGACACAGAGAGAGGGAGAGAACATTCTCCAGAAAATCCACATTCAAACAAAAATATCTCTCTTCCTCTTGGTCCGAGCTAGTTACTGTAAATTAGAAAGTTGTCCGTCTTGATGAGAACAATACACATACCAAGTTTTGTTGCTGTTGATAAAACTAACCCCCCCACTTTTGACTAAAGGTGGCGCTACTGAGCCATTTCACCACGCCCGTTTCTGAAACTTTGCACATGTCTACTGGATAATAAATGTGATGTGTCTTTCGAGTTTCATGCATTTTCAAGCATGTGAAGAGTCTCAAAAGCATCCGAAAAGAATAGTAAAGTTTGATGCGTTGCCACGGCAACAGTATCTAAGATATCAATAATCCTTTCACAGGTCTACATCTGCCGTGTGTTTACATTATACACATAAAGTTTGAAGCAAATCGGGTAAAAATAAGAGGGTGATTTCAAAGCATTTTGAAAGTGACACACTTCCTGTTGCCAGTTGGTGGCGCTATAACTTTGACTCACAAATGTCACATCCATGTGATCGGCCTCTTACAACTAACACACTGCTGAAGTTTCATCAAGATCAGTTAATGTATGCAGAAGTTATAACACACTTCCTGTTTGAATTATTCGCCATACATTCGTTTCCTTGCCACGGCCAAACCGTTCGAGATATCAAAAATCCGTCCGCAATTTAGCATCCTCAATGTCTTGACTTCATGCCGACCGAGTTTGGAGGCGAATGGATGAATTTCCTAGGAGGAGTACATCAAATTCCACAGCATGCGTTTCCAAACAACCCATAATAGCCGACTTCCTGTTGGTCTGGCGTAAAACTTAGAGCACGAAAGTTGTTCGGCCCGATGAGGTCTATATGTGTACCGAGTTTCATATTATTACATGCAAGCGTGTCTGATTTATGGACAAGTGTTCGGATCCCGTTCCAGGGGGCGCTGTCGAGGCCCCCTGCCACGCCCGGGTACCAGCTTCAGCCCGGCCCTGATGGCCGCAGGTTCTGACCTGTGTGCAAAATTTCAAGAGTTTTCTAGCATGTTAAGGGCCCCAAAAGTGCCTGAAAGGTTGACAAAATAATAATAATAATAATAAATATAGCTGCGAGCAGCGATTACGGGCCCAAGCCGGTGGCACCGCAACCCCGGTGCCTTTAGTTACCTAAAGGCACCGGGGTGGCGGTACCGCCGGCTTTGGCCCTTCATCGCTGCTCGCAGCTATATTTATATATATATATATATATATATATATATATATATATATATATATATATATATATATACATACATACATACACACACATACATTATATATATATATATATATATATGTATGTGTGTGTATGTATGTATGTATATATATATATATATATATATATTATTGTTCAAAAGTTTGGGGTCAGTAAGATTTTTAATGTTTTTAGGAGAAGTCTCTTCTGCTCACCAAGGCTGCATTTATTGATTAAAAATACAAACAAAAACAGTAATATTGTGAAATATTATTCCAATTTAAAACAGCTGTTTTCAATTTTTAAATATTTTACATAGTAATTCATTTCTGTGATCAAAGCTGAGTTTTCAGCATCATTACTCCAGTCTTCAGTGTCACATGATCATTCAGAAATCATACTAATATGATGATTGATGCTCAATAAATATTCATTATTATTTTCAATGTTGAAAACAGTTGTGTACAGATTTTTTTTTTTCAAAATGCTTTGATGAATGTAAAGTTCAAAAGAACAGCATATATTTCAAATATATATATTTTTAACATTATAAATGTCTTTACTGTAACTGTTGATCAGTTTAACTCATCCTTCATAAATAAAAGTACTGATTTATTTTATTTATTTCCCCAAAAAATAAAATTTTAATTATTACTAACCCAAAACTTTTGAGCGGTAGTGTTTAACGTTACAAAAGCTTTAGATTTCAGATAAATGCTTTTCTTTTGAACTTTCTATTCATCAAAGACTGTACACAACTGTTTTCGACATTTAAAATAATAATGAATGTTTCTTGAGTATCAATCATCATATTAGAATAATTTCTGAAGGATCATGTGACAGTGACGACTGGAGTAATGATGCTGAAAACTCAGCTTTGATCACAGGAATAAATAACAGTTTAAAATATATTAAAATAGAAAGCAGCTGTTTTAAATTGGAATAATATTTTACAATATTACTGTTTTTGTTTGTATTTTTAATCAAATAAATGCAGCCTTGGTGAGCAGAAGAAACTTCTCTGTTATGTGCGCGCCACAGACTGCACGCACGTCCGCTTAGAGTTCCGCCTTTTGCCTTCCGTCAATATTACGTTATTAGAAAAATATTTTTTTAGAGAATCGATTTTTTGACATTTGTGAATCGATTCAGAATCGTCCACGTCCGCATCGCGATGCATCTAAGAATACATTTTTTCTCCCACCCCTAGATTTCATACAACAGGTTAATAAACAGTTACAATTAAGTCACTTACATTTTAGATGCAATGTTGACTGTTTTTGTTCTGTTTCAGCAGCGAAAATAGTTAAAGATCACGGCAGAACCATCACGCATCACGTGTTTTCTCATAACTGAACGATTCAGCATTTTTAACGAATCGGTTGACTCAAAGATTGAATGATCAATCCATAAACATCTGTCTTAATCATGATCGACTCATTCGAACAAATCGTTTGAACGAATGAATCAATGACTCGCTTATTAAGATGGATGCCTGGCGACACCTAATGGCGGTTTAGTGTTGTTTAAAAGCATCATTCTTTCCCACATGTGTGTGATTTGTGTGTGCAACATAGGGGTGTAACGGTACGTGTATTCGTACCGAACCGTTTCGGTACAGGGCTTTCGGTTCGGTGCACGTGTGTACCGAATGACTGAATGCAATATTTTGTGTGCGGAACATAGGTACATTTTCGTGTTTCCACACGAACATATTAAGTGGCGGAAGTCTCCGCGTTTAGCGCAAATCCCGCCCTGCAGCTGATTCTAATGTTTTTTCCTATTAGACATTCTCTGGTTTTACCCGTGTTTTACCCGTGTTTTACCCGTCGTCACTGTAACAATAAAATAGACTGCATGGCGAAAAAAAGCTTTTCCGCTTCGTGTGCGCCGCCGCACTCTCCGTTCCGTGGCGTGCGCGCGCGCGCGTGTGTGTGTGTGTCGACGACCCGCTGCGCTCTCTGCTCAATGTTCGAGTCCGTGTTTGCGCTGCGCGTTCTGCTCTGTCGTTAACGGCCCAAACACTCCAATCATGTACCGATCACGCACTGGAAAAGCAAAGTCCGCTCAAATAAGGTGAAATTTCTCAGTAGTAACTTAGATTTCTGTTTGCTGAGCTGGTATAGTCATGCTGGCAACAATGGTAAAATGACCTGCTCTGATCACATGCTCTGGTAATAATAGCTTTGTACTATAGCTTTGGACTATATTTTATTTTGATAATTATTAAAAAAGTGGAAAAAAAAAATCTTAAATTGATTATGTTGATTGATTATTGAAAAATAATAATACATTAATATATTTGTTTAATATTATTTTAATATAGGGCTATTTTCTGTTCCTGCACTGTAATCATAGTTATTTATTTATATTTTTCATTATATTTTATTATGTGATATTGGTTTGAGACTGAGAGTATTTTATTTAGTGGAGAACTTTGCAGCAGTATTTTATTTCTTATTCTTTTTTTATTTTATATCTATTTTATTATATTTTATTAAAAAGTGTTTAAAAAAGTGTAAACAAATTGTTAAAAAAAAGTTTATAGTAATAAACAACCTGCAGTTTAATGTTTGCATTTCTTTCCCTTACTGTACCGAAAATAAACCGAACCGTGACTTTAAAACCGAGGTACGTACCTAACCGTGATTTTTGTGTACCGTTACACCCCTAGTGCAACATTATCATTATTTTTCTTTCACTATTATATTAGCGATTTAAAAGCACCCACTCGTGTCACACGTCGATTAACCGGTGGGAAAATATCCTCAGACACATACCTAATAAATGTATATTTAAATACAATATTGGCCTACCTGGTAAAAAGTTTTATATACTATTTTGATGTCCTTTTGGACACAAGAGGGCAGTATAGCCCTATGTTTGCTTTTTTGTTGAACCAAATAGCACTAAATAGCCTGTTTTAACTTTTTCATTCTTCTTGAATTGCAAAAACAGAATAAAATGGGTTTAGTTGTGATATTTGTATACTTTTATATAGAAATAAATGGTATATAATTACATTTTTAGAAGATTTTTAGTGTTTCCTTTTTGGACATTATTTAATCCCTCGCCATAGCAAAACCGTTTGAGATATTTATTATCCATTCACAATTTAGCATATTTAATGTAGTTTCATCATGTTGAAAAAGTTTGGTACGAATAAAATAAATAGTTTAAGAGGAGTGGCTAAAAATTCAGAGGCTGATTTTGCAAAAAAATTCACATTTAGACCAAAATATCTGACTTCCTGATGGCCAGAGCTATTGAATGTAAATTAGAAAGTTGTCCGGCTTGATGAGAACAATATACAAACTGTTTTTTCTTTACTGTAGTTAAAACTAACCCCCCCACTTTTGTCAAAAGCATGTTGAAAGTGACACACTTCCTGCTGCCAGTTGGTGGCGCTATAACTTTGAC